>NC_055959.1:34353181-34363181 GCF_018492685.1 Alosa sapidissima | reverse complement strand
CCCACTTACTGACCCTGATAATGCCTCCTTCTTTAAATGCAAAATTGAGAACATCAGATCAAACATTGGATCTCAATTACAGTCTGCTCATTGTCCTGAACTAGCCATCCCAAGGGATAACAAACCCCTCATGTCAGAGTTCAGTCTGATAAACACTTATACACTAGAAAAAAAATTAAAAAACTCCTCCACCTGCAGTCTTGACACAATCCCTACAAACTTTTTCAAAAATATTTTTCATCTACTATCTGACAGTGTACTCCAAATTGTGAACTGGTCACTACAGTCAGGAATCTTCCCTGAATCCCTGAAAATGGCTGTTGTAAAGCCCCTGCTCAAAAAGAAAAGCCTAGACCCATCAGTATTAAATAACTACCGACCCGTATCCAACTTGCCCTTTATTGGGAAACTTATTGAGAAAGTGGTTTTCAATCAACTAAACGATTTTTTAACAGAAAATTGCTGCCTTGATCCGTTTCAGTCAGGCTTCCGGCCCAATTATAGTACAGAAACTGCTCTTATAAAGGTGCTAAATGACATATGTCTCAACACAGACTCTGGCAAAACTTCAGTGCTTGTATTACTGGACCTCAGTGCAGCCTTTGATACAATTGACCATAGCATACTCCTACACCGGCTGGAACACTGGGTTGGACTATCAGGCGGAGTGATCAACTGGCTGAAGTCCACTGGGTCAGATCAAAAAACACTCAGGTTTCGTATCACAGCCTTGTCGTCAGGTGTCCCCCAAGGGTCAATCCTGGGGCCACTTCTTTTTAATCTCTACATGCTCCCACTGGGTCAGATCAAAAAACACTCAGGTTTCGTATCACAGCTACGCAGATGACACGCAACTTTATTTAGCCCCGTCACCCACTGATACGGATCCCCTTGGCTCACTATGTGACTGCCTTGACCAAATAAATAGGTGGATGTCACTAAACTATTTGCAATTGAACAAAGAGAAGACCGAAGTAATTTTATTTGGGAGGAAGGATGAAAGACACAAAATGACTACACTTTTTAGAGCAAAAGGGCTTGAAGTTAAGACTAAAGTCAGAAACCTTGGAGTCATAATTGATAGTGACCTCAACTTTGATTATCACATGAGAGCTGTAACCAAGACATCATTTTATCACCTGAAAAACATTGCCAAGCTGAGAGACCTTATGTCCCAGTCTGACCTGGAAAAGCTTGTCCATGCTTTTATCTCAAGCCGGCTGGACTATTGCAACGGGCTCTTCACAGGACTTCCAAAAAAGACAATTAGACAGCTTCAATTAGTTTAAAACGCTGCAGCACGAGTCCTAACAAAGACAAGCAGAAGAGAACATATCACCCCCATACTTAAGTCCCTGCATTGGCTGCCAGTTTCTTTTAGGATAGAAGTACTGCTACTGGTTTTTAAAGCACTGCATGGGATGGGGCCAACATATATATCAGACATGTTTAAATTTTACATCCCCCACAGACCTCTTAGATCACAGAACAGCCAGGTATTATGCATACCTTCTACTCGCACCAAACAGGGTGAAGCTGCTTTTAGCCACCATGCAGTCCAGATATGGAACAAACTCCCTGAGCACATTAAGACTGCTCCAACCATTGCCACTTTTAAAACCCAATTGAAGACCACCCTTTTCTCTATGGTTTTTTCCTGTTTTTAATTTATTTTTATTGCTTTTATTGTTTTTACTTATTCTACTATTTTATTGCTTTTATTGTTTTTAGTTATTCTACTATTTTATTGCTTTTATTGTTTTTACTCATTTTACTACTGTGATATATTTGTGATATGTTTTATACCTGCTTACTTTTATTTGAGGTAATGCCTGAGCTATGTAAAGCACATTGTGTCTACCTGGGGTATGAAATGCGCTATATAAATAAATTGCCTTGCCTTGCCTATTGTTTGATAGTTCTCGAGACATGAATGGATACTTATTATACAATGCGTGAACAAAACAGGCATGACATTTTTTGGTAGTTCATAATAATTCCAGCATATAAAGGTCTTTTCTTGGTCTATCTACTAGTTTATGGTCACAAATAAATCCCTACGAACTTGTTTGAAACCAAAAGTTGACAGACGTGGGAGGGAACTTTTTACCTTAGCAGCCTGGACCAATGATCGCACAATTCTGACTGAAAACGCTTCCACATAGGAAGCTCTTGTGTTTCCTCGCGTATCGGGCCTTCCACCTCTCTCCTCTCTCCTCACGTATCGGGCCTTCCACCTCTCTCTCCTCTCTCCTTGCTCTTACCTCCTCTGGTTGCAATTAGATAAACGAGACGTCCTCGATGACGTCAAGCTTTTAACGATTTCCGGTGCACGAGCTGGAGAAACGAGGACCGAGGAGAGAGGAGAAGAGAGAGGAGAGAGGAGAGAGGAGAAGAGAGAGGAGAGAGGAGAGAGGCTGTAAGGAAATAGCCCACAGAGCTCCGACTGAAAGGAGGGATGCCACGACTTCCTGTGTGCATGAAACAACTTCCTGTGTGCATGACACAACTTCCTGTGTGCATGATGCAGCTTTTCCCAAATGAAACTGGACCGCCATTAGGCTCTTTATTTTTTTATATCCTCTCGAGAGCCCTAAACATCTGTCCAGTGCTGGGAATAAACCTAAACATCTGTCCAGTGCTGGGAATAAACCTGGAGTTTTTCCAGGTACTCCGCTCATACATGGAAAAGGAGAAAGGCTGCGTTACCCATCCACAGTGCAAGCATCTGGGAGGACATGCAGAATCCATGCGGATCTGGCACGGACAGCATCTTCTCTGTGGAGCCTCTGAGTACGCTTGCGTTCCAAACAATATTTAACTGCACTGGCAAAGACCACCCACCAGAGGGCAGAAGAGGTTCATCAATAGTCACATCTGACTCCCAAACAGCACCAACCTCAAAAAGGTCACACTTACAGCATTTCACTGAATCAGTTACATAAATCTTATCCGTGTCAAGTGTTTCAAACCGCTTCTGCAAGGTGAGCACGTTAAGCCGTCCTGGTGTTCAGCCCTGGTCGCCCAGAGTGCTTAAATGCCTGTTAATCCCATTGACTGTGGGAACGGTCTAGGATTCTTATATCTTTATGGTTAATCCACTCAATTTGAGCCCAATCAGATTAGCAGGTGCTGTCCAGGAAACACTGCACACATTGGAGAGTACAGTCCAGCACAGTGATACACACACACACACACACACACTCACACGTTGGAGAGTACAGTCCAGCACAGTAATACCGGTCGTGGTACAGTAGGACCTCTGGTTTTGTCTGGTTTTGTGAATGCTGAAGCTAATCAGTACTGTAGATTATCACTGGGTGGAGGCGCTCTCTCTCTCTCACACACACACACACACACACACTCACACACTCTCTCTCACGACACACACACACACACACACACTCAAACTCTCTCTCACACACACACACACTCTCTCTCTCTCTCTCTCTCACACACACACACACACACACACACACACACGTTGGAGAGTACAGTCCAGCACAGTGCTACCATTCATAGATTTTGACTTGTTTTGTGAATGCTGAAGCTAATCAGTAGATCATCACTGGGTGGAGGCTCACACACACTCACACACACACACACACACACACACACACACACACACACACACACTGGTTTTGTGAATGCTGAAGCTAATCAGTAGATTATTACTGGGTGGAGGCTCTTGGGGTTGGAGCTGGACATTACTGGACGACACGCGTGTTTTTAAATGGCTGTGAGGGGAACAAAAGACTGAACTCACTTGTAAACAAACAATGAGTGGAGACAAAAAAGCTAAATGATTCATGGATGTGCAATAGGCAAATGATGAATGATTCATAAGGTCAAGTGATGGAGAGAACAAGAGGAGGAAGAAGAGAGAGAGATGGAAAGAAGAAAGACAAAGATAGAGTGAGGCAGTAAGAAGAGACAGAGAGAAAAAGAGAAAGAAAGGTAGGAAGAGAGAAAGAGAGGGAGGGAGAGAAAGAGAGATATGCCAGTCCCTCCCCCCCCCCCCCCTCTCTCTCTCTCTCTCTCCGCTCAGAGAAGTGCACAGTCATACAGTCTGCCTGTCTCTCCACTGCACTTCCTGCATCAGGCCCTGAAGCAGCCGCCTGATTGGCTGAAGGGACGGGGACGGGAACTGGGAGTCATAGGGGGCGCTGGCCTATGAGAGGCCTCGTTTGGCATCGGATGACGGCAGGCCGTGTGTGGGTGAGAGAAGCAGTGATGAGGCAAACTGCACATCAGTGCAGAGTGGAGGAGAGAGGGAGGGAGGGAGGGAGGGAGAGAGGGAGGGAGGATGGGGAGAGGAAGAGAGGGAGAGAGAAGGAGGGAGAGAGAGAGGATGGGGAGAGGGAGGATGGGATGGAGATAGAGGGAGAGAGATGGATGAAGGAAAGAAGGGAGGGAGGAGGGAGGGAGGATGGGGAGATGGAGAGAGGGAGGGAGGGAGATAGAGGGAGAGAGATGGATGAAGGAAGGAAGGAAGAGAGGGATGAAAGAAGAGAGAGATGGATGAAGGGAGAAAGAGAATGCCTGCTGCAAGACATTTGTTTGCTGAGGAAGTCAAGAGGTAGGAGAGAAACTGTTGACACACACTCACACGCACTCAGTCAGGTCAGTTTTGCTAGTAGGCAATTAGGCAATCTGCTACAAACACACTCCTACAACTCACCACACAGAGCCTATGTCCAGTATGCACCACCACAGATATGTCCAGTACAGCTTACTATTTCATACTCCATTCTACTATTTCACACTCTATGCTACGTCCCTGACCAGCACAGCATACTATTCACACTCTATGCTACGTACCTGACCAGTACAGCAGACTATTCACACTCTATGCTACAAACACACTCCTACAACTCACCACACAGAGCCTATGTCCAGTATGCACCACCACAGATATGTCCAGTACAGCAGACTATTCACACTCTATGCTACGGGCCTGACCAGTACAGCAGACTATTCACACTCTATGCTACGGGCCTGACCAGTACAGCAGACTATTCACACTCTATGCTACGTCCCTGACCAGTACAGCAGACTATTCACACTCTATGCTACAAACACACTCCTACAACTCACCACACAGAGCCTATGTCCAGTATGCACCACCACAGATATGTCCAGTACAGCAGACTATTCACACTCTATGCTACGGGCCTGACCAGTACAGCAGACTATTCACACTCTATGCTACGTCCCTGACCAGTACAGCAGACTATTCACACTCTATGCTACGGGCCTGACCAGTACAGCATACTACGCTACTGTCCCGAATGAGCTTTACAAACTCAATCTTGACGTCATCAGTGCACACGTGTGGAGTTTTCTGAGTGCCCAGAACCCAACATCTCATTCCAAGCTCTGTTCATTCACCATGACTTGCAGTGCACGTTGCACAACCATTAAAGCTGTTTACAAGTTGAGGCTACCACTGCTTAGACAACTTAAACTTGGCCTCATTCTCAAACTCTCTCACAGATAGATTAACAGTTTGAGTTACATCACACATTTCCGGCTGCCTTGTACCTGGGAAAGTTGTGGTGGCTAACTCCTGGGGTCAAAGTGCATCCGAGGGGGTCATGCAGTGTTTGCACAGCGAGGGAGAGTGACAGTACAAGGTCAATAACCTGGCTAAAATATGTTTACTTTCAAATGGAGGTGACCTCTGGCTACTTTTTAGCATCAGGTAGGTAGGTATATGCCGTCCTGCTAGCACCAGGTAGGTACAGTATATGCTGTCCTGATAGCACCAGGTAGGGATAAGCTGTCCTGTCCTGGTATATGCTGCCTGCTGAACATCACACCAATTTGTGCTTTTTTTCTTGAGAAGTCTACATCCACACTTTTGTGTTTTCGCTTGAATCGTCCACACTACCGCCCGCACTACTGTCCACACTCCTGCCCACACTACTGTCCACACTACTGTCCACTACTGTCCACACTACTGTCCACTACTGTTCTCTCCCGCCCACACTACTGTCCACACTACTGTCCACACTCCCGCCCACACTACTGTCCACACTACTGTCCACACTCCCGCCCACACTACTGTCCACTACTGTCCACACTACTGTCCACTACTGTCCACTACTGTCCACTACTGTCCACACTACTGTCCACTACTGTCCACACTACTTTGGTGTTTTCGAGCTCCTGAAACGGAACAGTTTGAAAACGCATTGGGTGGTTATTCTACACTGTTTGTAAACGTATTATATAGCCGAGGAGTAAGTCTCAAGTATTCAAAGGACATGCAAGCAGGCTGGTGGACAAACACAGAGGTGTTTTCATGTGTCCATGGCCGTCATTCCTTCATCCGCCTCTCCTTCATCCACCTCTCCTTCATCCGCCTCTCCTTCATCCACCTCTCCTTCATCCACCTCTCCTTCATCCACCTCTCCTTCATCCGCCTCTCCTTCAGTGTCAAGTCAAGTCAAGTCAAGTCAAGTCAAGTTTATTTATATAGCACATTTCATACACAGAGGTCATTCAATGTGCTTTACATAAACAAAACCAAACGATAATAACAAATAAAAGCATAGAAGGGCAATATAGTCAAAGAATAGTTAAAAGGTAAAGATCATAATAAAAAGAAAACATAAAACACAAGGTAAAATCATTTAAAAATAAAGAATAATTAGTAAGCAAAAACAAAGGCAAAAGTAGTAAAAAAAGTAATAAAAGACAAAGTAGAATAATTATCGAGGCAGATTCAGAATTTGTAACTCGGCACAGTTTAGCAGAAAGCGTCTGAGAACAGTTTGGTCTTAAGTCTAGATTTAAAACTGGCTACAGTTGGGGCCTTTTTAATGTCATCCGAAAGTTGGTTCCACAGCTGAGCCGCATAGCAGCTAAAAGCTGCTTCACCATGTTTAGTTCTAACTGTAGGTTTTACTAGCAGGTTTTTCACCTGGGACCTGAGAGGACGAGAAGGTGTGTACTGCTGAAGCATGTCTGACAAGTATTTAGGTCCTGCTCCATTTACTGATTTATAAACAAGCAATAGTGCTTTAAAGTCAATTCAGTGACGTGTCAGACTCACCATGCTGTTGAGGTCGGAGTCGTAGCTGTGACAGGGGATCATAGCGCCCCCTAGAGGCTCCAGGCCGTCCTCGTCGTCCCACATGTAGGTGGCCCCCGAGCTATCCGAGGGAGACAGGTCCAGAGACGAGCCGTCCCGGAACACGCCGTCACTCGACACCCCCACACCCGGCACCGAGAACGCCTCCTTACCACCTGGGGGAGCGCAGGGAGAGAGAGATGGAGGATGGAGAGATAGAGAGAGTACAGGGAGAGAGAGAGATGAGAGAGAGGGAGAGATAGAGAGAGTACAGGGAGAGAGAGAGATAAGAGAGAGGGAGAGATAGAGAGAGTACAGGGAGAGAGAGATGAGAGAATGGAGAGATAGAGAGGGAGGGAGAGAGAGATGAGAGAATGGAGAGATAGAGAAGAAAGAGACAGAGACAGCATGGGAGAGGCATAAATGGATCATATGAAGGCCACTCATACTGGTTCACTATCATATGAAGGCCACTCATACTGGTACACTTGGCATAAATGGATCATATGAAGGCCACTCATACTGGTACACTTGGCATAAATGGATCATATGAAGGCCACTCATACTGGTACACTATCATATGAAGGCCACTCATACTGGTACACTTGGCATAAATGGATCATATGAAGGCCACTCATACTGGTACACTTGGCATAAATGGATCATATGAAGGCCACTCATACTGGTACACTATCATATGAGGGCCACTCATACTGGTACACTTGGCATAAATGGATCATATGAAGGCCACTCATACTGGTACACTTGGCATAAATGGATCATATGACGGCCACTCATACTGGTACACTTGGCACATCTCTGAGCAAACGGGTCCCTCATCTTCAGTTATCACATTATCACAACGTTCATATCTAATCTTTATCTTTCATCTTTTTTGGGCTTACACTGTGGACACTAAGCAGAGAAAACAATACAGTCTGTGTGTGTGTGTGTGTGTGTGTGTGTGTGTGTGTGTGTGTGTGTTGGCGTTTGGTAAAACTCACCGGTGAGTCCCATCTCTCCCCAGTCTACCGACTCGGACAGGAAGCTGTGGAGGCTGGTCACTGAGCACACATCCTGCTGCCGGCTGGCCGGCGTGTTGTCCTCCGACAGCGGATCTGATTGGACGAGCCCTTCGTCGTGGGTGGGAGGCGGCAGCAGCAGCGCCCCGCCCCCGTTGCCCAGGTTGTCGAAGTCGTCGATGTACTCCTCGCTGGTGTCGTCGTGGGTGCGCTCCAAGGAGGAGGTGGAGGACAGGGACATGTCCTCCAGGGGCTCGCCTGTGACGGAGGTGACGCAGAGCTCAGGGACTCCCTCCGCCCTCTCGGCCCCCAGATCACAGCTCTTGCCTGGGGACGACTCCTGGAGATCACCCCTGTCTGCCGCTGCACTGAAGTCATTGGCGTTGGGCTCGTCAGGTGATAGTTCATCCACTCTGGGATCGATTGCTCTGGTCTTGATTATACTAAGATCTGCTGCTCTGGGTTCACCTGCTTCAGCCTTGTCTAATTCAGGATGCATTAACGGGCAATCTGGTCTGGACTCCTGTTCTCTGCAATCCATTATTCTGATCACATCTAGTCTGAACTCAGCTACTAGGGACTCAAGCTCTGTTTGATCCTGATCTCTGGAATCCTCTATTCTGGCCTCATCTGCTTTGACATCTTCATCTCTGAGCTCATCTGCTCTGGCCTCGGCTGCTTTGGGCTGGGCTGGCAGCTCTGAGAGCTCTGTGGGGGCAGCAGTGGGGCTCGTGGAGCTCTTCATGGGGCAGCTGGGGTGTGGGGCAACAAGGCCATCCTCCGCAGATGCCCCCTGTGATCCCTCCTTCTGCTCCTTCACCTCCTTCTGCTCCTTCAACTCCTTCTGCTCCTTCACCGGCTCCTCCTGCGCCCTCCCGATGGGCGTCGGGCGGGGCTGTCGGATGAGTGAAGGCCTCATCAGCCTGTAGCTGAGCGCCGAGGGCTTGTTGGGGGCTGGTCCAGTGAGCAGGGGCTTCTTCTGATTGGCTGGGGCCAGCAGTAAGCTGCCCGCTGGGTACGGACGAGCAATGCCAGTGGTCTTGCCCCCCCTGGCTCCGTTGAGCACGGGGACGGGCAGAGCAATGGAGGAGCGGGCAGACGACGCCAGTCGGGCGTTCGGACGGGGCAGCTCCTGGTTGAAGGAGTAGGAGCGGGGGATCAGGGCAGCCCCTGAGCCGGGTCCCCGCGTCATGTGACTGAAGCTCTGCGAGCGAACCATGTGGTCCGGCGGCAGGAGGCGGAGGCTGTCGCTGGACCTGGACAGGCCGTCGTGAGCGGCACCTGGCATCAAGCCGTTCGACAGGCCGTGATTGGCCACGAGGCGCGAGGGGGCGGGCTGATGGGCGGGCTGATGGGTAGCTCTGTAGAAGGGACTGGCGACGGACGGCGCGGAGCGACGCACTGGCATCGCCACGGGAACCGTTGGCCTCTTTATCTCCCGCGCCGTGATGGGCGCCCTCTGCTGGTGCTGGGGGCGATAAGCTCCAGCTCTCCCCTCCTCAGGCTCCACCTTCTCTTTCCACTTGTAGGAGAGGGTGGGGGGTGGGCGCACTATGCCATTCTGCCGCGCTGGTGCCAGTGCTTTGCCCCCGGCGGGCACAGAGGGGATGGCGGAGCCGTTGGGCACGGGCTGGTGGGCGCCCCCTGGGGGTCTGGAGCCAAACTTGGGCAGCCTGGAGACCATGACGGGCTGTCGGAGTGCCTGATCTTCCATCAGCTACCTGCACGACCATGGAGATCGCAGCTGACCCGAGCTGTGACAGAGATTGAGAGAGGGAGAGAGAGAGAGAGAGAGAGAGAGAGAGAGAGAGAGAGAGAGAGAGAGAGAGAGATAGAGAGAGAGAGAGGAGAGAGAGGGAGAGAGAGATAGAGAGAGAGAGAAAGCGAGAGGAGAGATAGA
>NC_055959.1:34300681-34348181 GCF_018492685.1 Alosa sapidissima | reverse complement strand
GCACACTACGCAAAACAGGAACACAGGAACACAGCTAGTGTCCACTGCACACTACGCAGGACAGGAACACAGGAACACGGCTAGTGTCCACTGCATATTACGCAGGACAGGAACACAGGAACACAGGAACACGGCTAGTGTCCACTGCACACTACGCAAGACAGGAACACAGGAACATGGCTAGTGTCCACTGCACACTACGCAGGACAGGAACACAGGAACACGGCTAGTGTCCACTGCACATTATGCAGGACAGGAACACAGGAAACATGAACTGATGAACACACTAACACTGTCAAGCATATGCCTGAGTGTGTGAAAATGGGTATGATTTAGGTGTGGTGTGTGTGTGTGTGTGTGTATCAGTGTGTGTGTGTGTGTGTGTGTGTGTGTGTGTGTGTGTATCAGTGTGTGTGTGTGTGTGTGTGTGTGTGTGTGTGTGTGTGTGTGTGTGTGTGTGTGTGTGTGTGTATCAGTGTGTGTGTGTGTGTGTGCACTCAGCTGCTGCAGTCACAAGGTTGGCCAAGGACAGCATGGGAGGGGCAGGAGATGGATGAGGCTGTAAGACACTAATGATATCAGACTCCAGTTACAAACACACACACACCCACACACACGTACGCATCTCTCTCACACAAACACACACACCACCACAAAGACAAACCAAACAATGTCAATGTGTCATGTGTCAACAAAACTCTGTCGATTCAGACACACACCTATATATATATATATATATATATATATATATATATATATATATATATATATATATATATGAGTGTCCATATATATATGTGTGTGCGTGTGTGTGTGTGTGTGTGTGAGGGTATATATGGGTTATTGCAGACTCCATACTTTGCTGCCATACAGAGTGGCTCAAGTGCTGACTGGCATTTCAATTTGAGTTTTTTAATGACATATAAATGCCTTCTTGTTTTCTCTCTCTCTCTCTCTCTCTCTCTCTCTCTCTCTCTCTCCCTCCTTCTCTCTCTCTCCTCTAAGTGAGGTGTGACTCAGACAGTAGCATCTCTGTATTTGTCATAATTGTCTATTGTGACCAGTGGAGGAGATTTACCGGAAATTGTGTCTGTCCTCCACACCCCACACAACCACGCACACAAACACACACACACACTGACACAGCGCTCACACACTCACACTCACACAGACACATACACATACACAGTGCTCACACACACACGTACATACATACATACACTGACACAGCTGACACATGTGAACATAGAATAAATAATAGCATATGAGTGTGTGTGTGTGTGTGTGTGTGTGTGTGTGTGTGTGTGTGTGTGTGTGCGTGCGTCTCTCTCTCTCTCTCTCTCTCTCTCTCTCTCTCACACACACACACACACTCACAGGGACCTATGTGGACTCACATTAACACTCTTAGTTAGTGTATTTATGGTAGCGAGGACCTTTGATTGTTCATTATCAGATATCACTGGTCAACCATTACAGGAACACTGACAAGCTAACCATCTGTCCATCTGTGCTAGGAAGCACATGGGTAAACATATAGCCCCTTACATAGACACACACACACACACGCACACGCACATGCACAAACACACGCGCGCACACACACGCACACAGCGCACGCACGCACGCGCACGCACACGCACACGCACACACACACATAAAAGGAATCTGCCCGAAATCGCCCTGTCACTCCACTTGTGCTCTACTTGAGGGGTCAGTTCAGACAGGTTCGTGACCAGACCATGACCGACCGGTCAGTGGAAGCGTGCAGTGTGACAATCCACCAGAATCAGGTCAACGCAAGTGATGATTATTGATCTTGCGTGTGTGTGGAGTGAGACAGACCTCCATAATCAATCATATTTCCACGACAGACAACCCCTCCGCCAAACATACACTACACACACACACACACACACAGACACACACACACACAGACACAGACACACACACACACACTTTCATAAGTGCTTCCTCTCATGTCAGGGCGCTAATTGATCAGCACAGATGTATTGAGATGTGTAAGAGCTCTGTAATGGTCCTGGGATACGTCCTCTGTCCAAGAGCATGCTGTTTGCACTACACTAGCACACACACTCTCACATACACACACACACACTCACACACACAAGCCCACACACACACACGCCCACACATACTGGGAGGGCAGACATGATGAGGTGTACCGTCTGATGACCTTGAGTAGCCTGCTGGTCAAATCCAGCCAAATCCCAGATGCTGTATTTGAGAAACTATGTCTGACACACACACACACACACACACAGTTGCGGGATACAGCCAATCTCCATCTGTTACATCTCATAAAGCAAGCCAGGGCAAATACACCAAATATTTCTCCGGTTTTGGCTTTAAGTCATACACACACACACACACACACCCTCTCAAACCGATAAGAGTGTCACTCGTTATCTGTTGGTACATGAACTACCAGAGGGTGGACATTCTCTATGGAACTTACAGCAGGAAGGTCAGAGTGCAACATCAGCTTTCTCTCTCTCTCTCTCTCTCACACACACACACACAAATCAAATGGAAATCTCACAGGGAATCTCACAGTGCAGGCTACAGGACCGTATAAAGTCCTCATATAATAATATAGAATCTCACAGTGCAGGCTACAGGACCCTATAAAGCTCATATAATAATATAGAATCTCACAGTGCAGGCTACAGGACCCTATAAAGTCCATAATAATATAGAATCTCACAGTGCAGGCTACAGGACCCTATAAAGTCCTCATATAATAATATAGAATCTCACAGTGCAGGCTACAGGACCCTATAAAGTCCTCATATAATAATATAGAATCTCACAGTGCAGGCTACAGGACCCTATAAAGTCCTCATATAATATAGAATCTCACAGTGCAGGCTACAGGACCCTATAAAGCTCATATAATATAGAATCTCACAGTGCAGGCTACAGGACCCTATACAGTGAATAGGGCATAGCCAAGACCCCGTCCATTTTCAGAGGCCCAGTGTGCCAGCCATACAGTAGCCACAAAACCCACTTCCCCCTCATGCCCTGCCCCCCACCCCTCCTGGCACATCACACAGGTTTCCATGCCAACACATTATGGAATGTATGACTGGCCACCCATGATGCCCAAGGGAGAGAAGAGAGGAGAGGAGAGGAGAGAAGAGGAGATGAAAGGTAAGGAGAAAGGGGGGAGAGGAGAAGAGAGGAGAGAAAAGAGGATAGGAGGGGAGGAGAGAGGAGAAAAAAGAGGGGAGAGGAGAGAAAGAGGGGAGAGGGGGAGAATGGGAGAGGTAGAAGAGGGTCTGCAGCCCAGAGGTGAAATAGATGAAGGTGACCTACTTTCATATCTTAAATATGAGAGGCTATAACCTGCTTTTGCTCCATAAATATGGGCTATAGACCTGCTTTTGCTCCATATGAGAGGCTATAGACCTGCATTTGCACCATGAATATGGGCTATAGAGTATAGACCTGCTTTTGCTCCATATGAGAGGCTATAGACCTACACCATATGAGAGGCTATAGACCTGCATTTGCACCATATGAGAGACTATAGACTAGAGTCCACTCTAGCCTGTCTGTGAACTGTCCGGCTAACAGGGCTAGCTGGAGAGTGGTGTAATAGTCGGCTAACAGGGCTAGCTAGCTGGAGAGTGGTGGAATAGTTGGCTAACAGGGCTAGCTAGCTGGAGAGTGGTGGAATAGTCAGCTAACAGGGCTAGCTGGAGAGTGGTGGAATAGTTGGCTAACAAGGCTAGCTGGAGAGTGGTGAAATAGTCGGCTAACAGGGCTAGCTAGCTGGAGAGTGGTGGAATAGTCGGCTAACAGGGCTAGCTAGCTGGAGAGTGGTGGAATAGTTGGCTAACAGGGCTAGCTGGAGAGTGGTGGAATAGTCGGCTAACAGGGCTAGCTAGCTGGAGAGTGGTGGAATAGTCGGCTAACAAGGCTAGCTGGAGAGTGGTGGAATAGTCGGCTAACAGGGCTAGCTAGCTGGAGAGTGGTGGAATAGTCGGCTAACAAGGCTAGCTGGAGAGGGGACTCTCAGTGAAATGTGAAGTCGTCTGGAGGAACAAAAAATGGCAGCTATTTCAGTCGCTTCACTAGTGGACTTAAGACTAAGTATGCAAGCTCTAGCTCCAAAAGCACTTACCGTGCAAACTTAAGCTCCAATTTTTGACCGACTGGCCAATTCTGGGTTCATGCGTTGAGAATGTAAGTGCATGCTGCCACTCTGGACGGGGACAGGAGGAGCTGCACATGGGCTTGGGGGTAATGAATGCAGTTCCCTCAGACTAGACGGGGATAATCCAAGCCCCAGGCCAGGCTTACATTCCTTACACTACTAAACCCAATCACCCAGCGCTCATTCAAACCGTATTAGCCGGCCGCTAACAGCCCAGCACAGCACAGCACAGAAGGCACATCTTAGCAAAGCAAAGGAATGAGAGGACTTCTGCAAAGCCTTGAGAACAGACAACCAGTTCAAGCCGGTGAAACATGCTTAACATTGACAGCAAAAACCATTGGGTGTCATTCCCAGAACAGCCATGTTTGAATTCATGATGTGATTTATGTAACGATGGTGCACATGTCTCTACATGTTTGTGTGTGTGTGTGTGTGTAGAGTGCGCAGTAGGCATATCTGGTGCTTGTATCAACATTGCCTTAGCTTCCTAATAATAATCATCTATTGGTAAGACCTGGAGAAAAGTGTCGGAGGCAACACACACGCACACACACATACACAGAGATAGAGAGAGAAAACTATGCAAAGTGACTGAATGTGCACATAATGATGGAGAGGAGAGGAGAAGAGAGGAGAGGAGAGAGAGGAGAGGAGGGGAGAGGAGTGGAGAAGAGAGGAGAGGAGGCTTCAATTAAATCCTGTTCCACTACTCATGCCCTGCCAACCAGAACGACCAGTTCAAACAGCTGACATTTAACTGCTGCTGAGACACTATGTGTGTGTGTGTGTGTGTGTGTATGCATGAATGTCTTGTGTGTTTGTCAATGTGTGTATGTGTGTGTGTGCGTGCGTGTGTTTGTGTATATGTATGAGTTTCTAAATGTGTGTTTGTCAATGTGCGTATGTGTGTGTGTGCTTACAGACTGTGTTTGTCTTCTCCATTATGTTTCATTCTTAGACACACCTATGATTACCGAGTGACACATCCTACATTCAACTAATCATTATCTGATGTGAATGCAGTTACAGTCACGCGCACATACGCGCACACACGCGCACACACACACACTGCTCAGGCAATTGCAGGTGACCTAGTGCTTGGTTAAGGTGGAAAAGAACAGAAAACATGTAGCCCACCGATCAGCCTGATTATTATGAAGTCTGATTATTATCAAGTCCGTTTAGCCTGATTATTACGAAGTCTGATTATTATCAAGTCCGTTTAGCCTGATTATTATGAAGTCTGATTATTATCAAGTCCATTTGGCCTGATTATTATCAAGTCTGATTAGCCTGATTATTATGAAGTCTGTTTAGCTTGATTATTATCAAGTCCGTTTAGCCTGATTATTATCAAGTCCATTTCAGGAAAAGAGAGTCAACCTGACAATAAGAAGACAGTAAAACTGTAAAGCAAAATGCTGACCACGTCCTCTACATATGCATGCCTACCGACCCACACCAGTGGAGGCCACGCAGCTTATCCAGGTGTTGCAGCAGAGAAGAGAGTTGAAGAATGTATCTGTGGAAACCTCATTAGTGAGAAAACTGTGAGGCATCAGGCAAGGATTATATTGTGGGGCGCTCAAGAATCTTTGATAACCGGCAACCAGGAAACCCACGTCAGGAATCACATTACAAGCCGTAACATGTTGATGCAATCAACCCTGTAGAAGTTCTTCAGAAGTCGAGCATAATGACAAAGCAAGCGTAGGAAAACTGCAACACACAGCACACATTAATGACCACATTCACATTCTATAAAACCCCTCTAACGGTTTGTGTGCAGTCAGCTGTCATTCAGCCACTCCTGTGGGCGTCATTTGACGGCTGCTCCTGTCCTGCCTGCTGCTGTCGGTGGACGGCCACTGTGAGGGTTCTATAGGGCTGGACGGCCACTGTGAGGGTTCTATAGGGCTGGACAGGATCAAACGAACCTTCTCCTCCCTGATCTACTGCCCAGTGAGCCAGCCAATCAGCCTGGACCAGCCAAACACACTTGAATGGCAATAACCAGAAATTAAAGTGGGAACTGCTGTTCACTTGTGTGGATACCTTGGTATAAGTGTAAGTAAGTATAGTATACATACTCTTTTGATCCCGTGAGGGAAATTTGGTCTCTGCATTTATCCCAATCCGTGAATTAGTGAAACACACACAGCACACAGTGAACACACAGTGAGGTGAAGCACACACTAATCCCGGCGCAGTGAGCTGCCTGCTACAACAGCAGGCGCTCTGGGAGCAGTGAGGGGTTAGGTGCCTTGCTCAAGGGCACTTCAGCCATTCCTACTGGTCGGGGTTCGAACCGGCAACCCTCCGGTTACAAGTCCGAAGTCCAGACAAGGAAGGGACAGGACATTTTGGTGAAATTGTGAAGTGAAGTGATCTGGTCTAGAAATGTCTGGGGGGAAACAATGATGGTGTATGGTGTCCTGAAGGCGAACAGGTTGAGTTGAAGTTGAGCTGGGCTTAATTTACTGGCCCATGAGCCAGCAGCCTGAAGCAGCCTGCAACACAGGGTATCTGCTGATGCTGCAGCCGCGCTCGGACGGAACACCGGGTAATTAGCGCTCGTTAATTAAATCAGAGCCGATCAATTGTGCTCGGAGCTCCGCAGCTTACCCCCTCATGCAATATAGCCCCCCCGGCGAAGATCACCCGACATCAATACCATGGCAACGAGGAGTACCTGCACATTAACTTCAGCTAAGCTAAGGAAAGTTGGAAGTTGGAAAATGACATAAAGAGAACAATAAGCCTATAAGCATACGCAATATGGTCAATAAAAACAATGGTAAAAAAAACTCATTTAGAAACATATGCCTTGGACATATCCCTTTGTTTACCTTTTTAAAATGATAAACCATCCATCTTTGCTCGGCAGTAAGAGAAGCACGTTATGATGAGTCTGAGCAGGTGTGTGTGTGTGTGTGTGTGTGTGTCGTGGCTGGGCGAATGCGTGACGTCTTGGCTGCACGCGGTGTTCGGAAAAACACACGGGCATGTTAATATTTGATAGCAGTGTGTCTGGCTCCGCCTCTGTCTCTGCTCTGCTCCACCCCTGGGTAGGAGAGGACATCTTCCCCCCACAGACAGATAATGGAATGTGTGGGCAGACGACATCCGGCTCTGATCCGGCCCTGTCCTGGCCCACAGACAGCTGCTCTCACTAAGAAACACGTCCTAAAAATCACCACAAAAACACTGTCCTCATTTTAATGACAAGCATGCATCATCAAAACTCCTGAGTCCAATCTTCTTTGGTGTGCGGTTTGAGCCAACAACATTATCATTTATTTATCCGTGCACAAACACACCTAATATTTATGGAAAGCACCCTTTAAAAATGAGGAGTTTCTGTTTGTGGCTGCATCTCGTACACGCACACACACCCACAGCTGCAGAGAGATGACACAGGGCTGGTGACGATGAGTAATGATGGTCCTTGAGCAATCACGCTGTCCAGTCTTCTGACACTGTGTCCTCCACACACACTAGGGTGTCACACGAAACAGACAAATTGGATAACTGTGTGTGTGTGTGTGTGTGTGGATAATACATATACACAAACACACACTTCAGCTGATTTTGTGTGTGTGTGTGTGCGCATAAGCAGATAAATTCCTAATACGTACAGTATTTTTAAGTCTTTTATATAACTGAGGTCCACTGGTGTATGGCTCCATGTGGACGATAGGGCAAGAAGAGATGCCTAGCAACGAGAAGAGATGCCTAGCAACGGACCCCAATTGGGGGCATCTGCAGTCGCATTCTGCTTGCTTGTGCCCCCAGGCTGAGAGTGAGTCATGTGGGTCTGCTTTGTAACATTTGGCCAAGACTGATACTGACCTACACACACACACACACACACACACACACACACACACACCTTCTTTGTCGATGGCAGCAAAACTATTGAGTTACGGTGCCTCAAATAGGCCTCCTCATCAATTATGCAAAAGTGCAGTACTTAACCTGTCGTGGCAAAGATGTGGATCAATAGGAAATCTCACTGTTGTTCTGCTGTGTCCCTGGGCCCACTGATCTGGAAGCAATACTTTATGAGAGCCAATAATGCGAGCAGAGGATGTGGTCTAAAAACGTCCGTGTGGAAACCATAGTTCATCTGAGTCATCTGCGTGAAAATCACACAAGGTTCGACAGTGATTTTTGACCAGAAATGTTTGCGTGCAAAGGTCAATTGGGAGTGTTCTAGAAATGACTGTGTGGGGTATTTTGGACTTGGACTAACCGTCTGGATGACTTTAGTGATGTTCTACTGTACAATGGACTTGGACTAACCGTCTGGGTGACTTTAGTGATGTTCTACTGTACAATGGACTTGGATGCCTGTCTGGATGACTTTAGTGATGTTCTACTGTACAATGGACTTGGATGCCTGTCTGGATGACTTTAGTGATGTTCTACTGTACAATGGACTTGGACTAACCGTCTGGGTGACTTTAGTGATGTTCTACTGTACAATGGACTTGGACTAACCGTCTGGGTGACTTTAGTGATGTTCTACTGTACAATGGACTTGGATGCCTGTCTGGATGACTTTAGTGATGTTCTACTGTACAATGGACTTGGATGCCTGTCTGGATGACTTTAGTGATGTTCTACTGTACAATGGACTTGGACTAACCGTCTGGGTGACTTTAGTGATGTTCTACTGTACAATGGACTTGGACTAACCGTCTGGGTGACTTTAGTGATGTTCTACTGTACAATGGACTTGGACTAACCGTCTGGATGACTTTAGTGATGTTCTACTGTACAATGGACTTGGACTAACCGTCTGGGTGACTTTAGTGATGTTCTACTGTACAATGGACTTGGACTAACCGTCTGGGTGACTTTAGTGATGTTCTACTGTACAATGGACTTGGACTAACCGTCTGGGTGACTTTAGTGATGTTCTACTGTACAATGGACTTGGACTAACCGTCTGGATGACTTTAGTGAGTTGCTCCTGTGCTCCCTGGGGCAGCTGAAGTGGAGACGAGCTTCATTTGGGGCGTAAATGAGCACAGGGCCTCGGCTCTGGTAGCGTCTGTGCGAGCCAGATGGTCCAGTTTGCCCTCAGCCACAGCAGGCATCACAAGACACAGCGCCTCACCTCCACAAAGGAGACTCACACAGAGTACAGAGAGCGCTCACGTCAGGGCAGGACACGGGGACCCTACGGTGGTCATTCCACTGAAAATTTAAATTCCATAAACACACACACATACACACATACACACACACACACACACACACACACACACACACACAGACACTGTAGCGGACCGCTCCATATTCTTTATAATAAAAATGTATATATTAGCCTACTTTAGGCTTATCCAACCGGGTTGCTTAAACGCAATTGGGGTTGTTAACGTCACGCAGTCAGCTGACGATAAAAGGCTGCTTAGCCTAACCTGCGGGGGGAGAGAGCGCTAATTACCAGGAAGCTCTATCGGAGAGAGTGATTACCGAGGGCATGTGAGACATGGCGGGAGCATTTTAAACAGAACATTCACACTGGATAGTTACATTGGATTCCTCTGGATCGTACCCTTGTGGATTAATCCCTTTAAGGAATTACTATGAAGCAGCGCGGATCCTGAGCAAAATGGGACCGGCTCAAACTACTTTGTTTTGCGCACGACGGAATGAATCGGCAGCATGGCAAGAGGTTTTCCTTTTTTCTTGTCAAGGTGTTACGAAGATCCCTGGTTCAAGTCGTAGGCCTACTCTGCAGTTCCCCTGGCTAGTCTGCCGCTGGTAACTCAACACTCATCTCCGAGTTCACGTTTCCCTTCCACCAGTAGCCTATACAACTAATTCCACATATTCCACAACTCACTTTCCTTCAGTGACTCAGACTCTTCCATACTTTCCCTTTATTTAATTTGTGTAGGAATATTTTTGGTTTAACTTAAACTATCACAATATATGATTTGAAACTTATAAAACGTGTTTGTGTTGTTTGATTTGTGTGATAGTTTCGCTGTAACGGTGGCTACATTTGAATTGGCAGCAAATACTGCCTGGCACCCCAGAGACAATTTAATCTCTAAATTTAAAAAATAAGATTCAGATTAGTCACGTTACAACACACACACACACACTGTATGATCAAGCAGCAGGCTTCTCTTCCAGTTTCCGGACTTCTGTCACTATTCTACTAATACATGTATAATAACTTTTGAACAAAAGGTGACATTGATTCTGTTTTTTTTTTTACTAAGTAGAAGACAAAATTGTGAATCTCTCATACACTCTAGGTTTCTGTCCATTTTTAACAGAAATTGGGGGTGAAATGGGGGTGAACCTTGACAAACTGATATTTTCGTGTTTTTTGGGGTTGAATTTTGAAGAGATTTTTTACAAATTACCAGTATGTGTGTTCTCCTCAAACTTATGAATTATATTTTATACCCTTTCAATGGGCTACTTCACCTGATTACAATGGTGGATATATTGTATCTCTGTCATGTAACATAACCACACAATACACCTTTTGGCAATCTGTGAAGGGTTAACTCCTCATTTGAGTGCATTTGTGTGTGCTGCAAGCACCCGGATGGTGCTCTCATAAAGGTCAAAAAGTTGAGTGTGGAAAGCTGGACACCTTTAGCCCTCAATGGTCGCCCTTTTGGCTACATAGTGAAAGGGGAGGGACCATTTTTAAACTCGTGATAATGGTGAGGAGGAACCTGGAGCAGCAGACGTGGAAAGTGCACCTTACGGAGGTACAAGCAAGTTATACCATTAAACTGGTCATGCTTTGACACAGCGACTATGTGGTGGAAAACGCACCTTACGGAGGTACAAGCAAGTTATACCATTAAACTGGTCATGCTTTGACAGAGCGACTATGTGGTGGAAAATGCACCTTACGGATATACAAGCAATAAATTCATCAATTAATTGTTGAAGCCCTATTTTCTTATTGTATTGCAATGGTTTTGCTTTACATGGAGAAGGGAATAGAAAACGACCCAATGTGGATTCAGTGGATTGATCATTCAGCCCAGAGAAACTGCTAAACATCCTCTTAGACATGACACCCTGGTATAGCTTCACATTGTGCAAATGTGATATCACCCTGACTACATGAGGCAGACAAAATGGTAGATTCAACCAATAACATTCACAGCGTAAAGCCGTCAGTGTACTCAAACCAGCGACCGCGTCCTACATCTGTCGCATGGAGCAGACAGTAGGGGCTTGAGGCGGCCGCTGGAAGCGTCTCGTGCGTCTTGACTTGCCAAGATGGGTTCTCAGCACGTTCCGTATTTGGTTTAATGGGCCGAGAGAAGCAGGGGAGAGGAGAAGCACCATGGCAGCTCTGTGGGGGAGCAGGGTGCTGATGCGCGGCAGCATCAGAGTCTAACGCATGGATGGGGGTTAATTGGGCCATGATCAGGGCTACTGGCCTGGAAGAGGTTAGCAAAGCAAAGCTAATTACAGCTGCCGATCCTACTCTTGTGTGTGTACGTGTACGTGTGTGTGTGTGTGTGTGTACGTGTGTGTGTGTGTGTACGTGTGTGTGTGTGTGTACGTGTGTGTGTGTGTGTGTGTGTGGGGGGGGGGGGGGGGGGGCTGGGGAGTACACATTATCACTGTATGCAAGTTTGCACAAACATACTGCATGTCCTCATACACATTGATACTTTAACACACAGAAAGAAGAGGAGAGAGAGCAGGCAGAGAGGGACATTAGCACTCTTGATTAAATAACAAAAGATGGATGAGGCAGTAGATTGAAGTGCTCATTGATGCACTAACAATGCAAGGAGAGGCCACTTCCCCTGAGAGATCGCTTGTCACTCAGTCTCTCTCCTCTCTCTCTCTCTCCCCTCTCTCTCTCACACATTCTCTCTCTCTCTCTCTCATTCTCTCTCTCTCTCTCTGATTTTTTTCTTTATGAGTCCAGCTGCTGTGTTGGTATTCCTTTGTGATGTTGAGCTAACATGCTTCGTGGCTTTTCAACCTCTGAATGGCCAGGTCTCTCTCTAGTGTTCTCTCTGAGAGTCTTTTCTTTCCCATTTTCATCTCAATAGAAACAGATGCGCTGTTGAACTATTCACAGCACCGCAGCCACGCAGCCACACACACACACACACACACACACACACACACATACCACCACAGCCACAGCCACACACACACACACACACACACACACTTTCAGCAACAGGTGGGACAGGGATTGGGTCATTTCCCAAAAGCGTTTTATCCAGGTCACTTCTGGGTAGTACTAGTAAAAGCTTGTGGAGAAGGACATCAACCTTGAGCCTTTGCAGCATGGTTATGAAGGGCAAATGCAGTCACAAATGATAGCCACTACCAGGGCGACTCCAGTATTGAACACAAATCCTAATGAACCAGTGATAGGAGAGAGCTTAAAATCCATAATCTCCATCATATCAAAGCCTGCAGTTTCAGTAAGCTATCGTCGGAGATTCAAGGACAGTGAGCTGTGCTAATCCCCATGAAACGGACGGTGTGTGTGTGTGTGTGTGTGTGTACAGTGTGTGTGTGTGTGTACAGTATGTGTGTGTTTCTGTGTGTGTTCGCGTCGTGCACTCCACCAGACAAGAGGCCGCAAGGCATGTACACACACACACACACACACACACCCATGTGGGTCTCCCAGGCCGGGAGCCCTGTCTGGGGACAATGTCCCCGTTGTGAGCGGGCTAAGGGTTCTTAACGCGGCCGCTGCCTCTTCACCACATCAGCTGCCCCCGGATGCACACACACAAAGCCCTGCATTCTGCATTCTCCCACAGGCCCTGATGGACACACACACACACACACATTGCCACAGTGTGTTCAAGTCCCAGCCATCACCTCCTCCAAAAAAAACATAACAAACACTGCCGACTAGCTCATTAGGAGCGAGTGTGTGTGTGTGTGTGTGTGTGTGTGTGAGTGAGAGAGAGAGAAAGAGAGAGGAAAAGAAACGATGATAACATGTTGCTGACCATTAATAAGCGTTTTCTGACAGATTATACGGTAATGACACATTTACTATCAGTGCAGCCGTTTTGAGAGAGAGGAAAGCAAATGAAAAGAGATAAAAAGCGATAGAAAGAAAGAAAGAAAGAAAGAAAGAAAGAAGGAAAGAGGAATGCAATAATGATAAAGAGGAATGCAATAATGATAAAGAGACGGCGCGTTGATCCTCTCGCATTGAAGTGTGCGTTCTTTTGGGTGTGTGTTTGGGTGACGAGTAGCCAAAACGAATCGAGTTGAGTTGAGAGGGTCCTTCTGAGAAACTCTCTTCAGAGACAGAGAGGGGGCTTGATGGCAGAGAGGGGTGTTTGATGGCAGAGAGGGGCAATTGATGGCAGAGAGGGGCAATTGATGGCAGAGAGGGGCAATTGATGGCAGAGAGGGGCAATTGATGGCAGAGAGGGGCAATTGATGGCAGAGAGGGGCGTTTGATGACAGAGAGGGGTGTTTGATGGCAGAGGGGGGCATTTGATGACAGAGAGGGGTGTTTGATGGCAGAGAGGGGCGTTTGATGGCAGAGAGGGGCAATTGATGACAGAGAGGGGCGTTTGATGACAGAGAGGGGTGTTTGATGGCAGAGAGGGGCGTTTGATGACAGAGAGGGGCAATTGATGACAGAGAGGGGCGTTTGATGACAGAGAGGGCCTCTACAGCAGTGCTCTGGGGTGCTTTCAGGCCCTCAGTTTATATGACATAGTGCAGAAGCTTTCTGTGATCCCCAGACTTACACACTCTCGAGATGCCATCCTCTCTGAGAACAATCACAGGCCCCCACCCAGGAAGAGGACCACCAGCAGCTACGGGAGCCAGCCACCGCACACACACAGAGGCTGACCACCAGCTAAACAAACACTCCTCAATGGGTGCAGCAGTCACACACACACACACACACACACACACACACAGCACAACAACCTCAACATCACAAAGACATAAAACAAACTGTAGTACAGCAGTGGCATTACAAACGTGTGTCCTCCCCAACACAAACACACACACACACAGAGCACAACCCATTACAACTGCACACAAACACTGTACAATAGCGTCACCATCACACACACACACTGATGGCCTCACCCCAAACAAACACAATGCACAAGGCTCCCAAGCTGCTGCAAGTGAGGAAGCCATGCAGGGCCGTGACATGAGCACAAAAGGAGCTCTCTCCCTCCCTCGGCTCTCTCTCTGCTGTCAAAGCCCAGACCCAGGCCCAGGCCCAGCACAATACACCTCAGACACACACACACAGCACAATACACCTCAGACACACACACACAGCACAATACACCTCAGACACACACACTGGAACACAGCTCTTTCTGCTGTTAAAGCCCAGACTCAGGCCCAGCACAACACACATCAGACACACAGAGACAGAGAGAGAGAGTGGGGGTGGAGAGAGGGGTGGGGAGAGAGAGAGAGAGAGAGAGAGAGTAAGTATGTGTGTACTACAGTGAGAGAAAGAGAGTTTATGAGGGAGAAAGAAGTCCTGTGCTGCATTCCTCCCTTATCAGCAGAGAGAATCCACCGTGCTCACAGCAGCACACCTGAAGACCAGCCTGGTGCCACGTGGCCTGCTCAGTCCAGTGAGCACCTCACCTCACCGCGCTAGCTAGCTAGACCCAAGGTCACCCTTCATGTAAGCGAACGCTGCGAGCAGAGATATTTTGGGAGCAGGAAACATGTCGTCTCTCGATCAAGTGTGGGGCACTGACCACGCGTGTCTGTAAACAGAGCCGCTCATCAGCAGTGCTGAGCCAGCAGAGCTGGGAGAGGAACCCGTGAGCCCTCAGAACAGGAGAACCGCTGAGGCCAGAATACTAGAACCTGAACCGGAACCCACCCAGACCTGACCTGGCGCCGGATCTGTTCAGTTCAGTTGCTGTATTTGTCCTGAAGGATTTCTTTCATTCTGCTTTTAAACAATCCAAGATTACACACACATGCACATTGCACACACTTTTGTAGGTATGGGAAGAGAGTTGCACACACACACAGACACACACATATGCACACACTGTTGTAGGTATGGGAAGAGAGTTGCACACGCACACACACACACACACACACACACACACACACACACACACTGTTGTAGGTATGGGAAGAGAGTTGCACACACACACACACACACACGCACACACTGTTGTAGGTATGGAAAGAGAGTTGCACACACACACACACGCACACACACACACACACACACACACTGTTATAGGTATGGAAAGAGAGTTGCACACACACACACACACGCACACACACACACACACACACACACGCACACACTGTTGTAGGTATGGGAAGAGAGTTGTGTACACGTGTACACACACACACACACACACACACACACACACACACACACACACACACGGTTATAGGTATGGGAAGAGAGTTGCACACACACACACACACACACTGTTATAGATATGGGAAGAGGGTTGCACCAGAGACTGCAGTAGCAGAAAATGTTTAGAGACGATTCTGAACAGGATGTCAGACCACAGTGAGTACACACACATACACATGCACACACACACATGCACACACGGAGTACAAATACACACTGAGCCATTGAGGAGGAGCAGTTGGGGGTTAGGTGCTTTGCTCAAAGGCACCTCATCGTGCTCATAATATAGAGCCATAATACACCTGAGAGGAGAGCAGAGGAGAGGGGGGGAAGAGAAGAGGAGAGGAGAAAAGGAGAGAAGAGGACAGAAGGGGAGAAAAAGAGAGGAGAGGAGAGGAGAGGAGAGGGGAGGGAGAGAAGAGAAGAGGAGAGGGGAGGAAAGGAGAGAAGAGGAAAGGAGAGGAGAGGAAAGGAGAGATGATGAGAAGCACAGCAGAGGAGAGGAAAAGAGATAGAGGGGAAACAGAGGGGTGTTGATTGACATGAGGCTAAGAGAGGGTTAAGGATCAGAAGTGGGGAAAAGACGCTGATGAGAGGTAATGGGGGGGGGGGGGGGGGGGGGTAATGAGCGTCGTCAGAATTAGAAGAGAGTGGAAGAGAAAATCAGCGAGGCAAGGACATCCTAAAACAGAAGAGATGAGAGACTAGGTGTCCCAAAAATCTAGCTGAGCCTTTAGTACCATCAGAAGCAGGTTGTGTTTAATTAGGCTACTGCCACCCAGCATCCCCTGGGCTTGAGCTCATTTAACTGGAGCACCAGTGGCATTTAATAGCCCCCCTAAAGCACTTAGGGCAGTAAGTAGCATCATCTCTAGCAGCCGCACTGTATGAGTGCTAATCATGTCTGCTAGCCTGTAGGGCGTGTCATGTCTGAATAATCCCAGCAATTAAGCCAACACCATCCACAGCCTCACACGCTGGAGCAGCTCTCGAAGCATTCTTGGCATAACTAATCCTGAACTGATCTTCCAAGTAGGCTAATCCCAAGGAGGTTCAAGGGAGTAGGCTAACGCGTAGAGATGGCAGCTAGTGATTTTAATCTCGTTAGGGTGAACAGACAGACAGGCAGGCCTGGCGGTATGTAGGAGTTTAGCTGTCCAGCAGGTCGTGTGCGTGTGTGTGTGGGAAGTGTATGCTGAAAAGATTTTTGAACGGGATCTGTCTGTCAGTCTGTGACACACACACACACACACACACACACAGCACTGATATCGTGGTTCCATGCCCTCACATGCCCAGTGGGAGCGTCATGTTACATCAGGCTGGCGGTGGCCACCACTACGCCGCCATAAACACCAATCATAGCGCTATCTCCATCTGGGACCCTCCTTTTCAGGGGGAGAGAGAGAGAAGAAGAAGACTTAGGATGTTGGGGAAAAAAATGAATAACGACAGAAAACAGGAAGCAGAACAAACTGGACTTACAAAAATACCTAGCCATCACACAATAATGATTTAGTAGACTTTCGGCCCATAGGCCTATGCAAAGTAGATCCAATCACTAAACTCACAACTGTTTATGACTGTATTCATCAATTAATACTTGGTTAATCGCTAGGGGGAAAACGTTATTCCAGTATGGTCTTTCAACATAAAACGATAACTATTTTAACTTAGACAGAAGAACCGACCATCAGTCACAACACAATGGTTCTCAGCTGGGAGAATGCCACATTTCCTGGCTTCACTCGACACCTACAAAAGTGAGCGGCAGTCATTCCGTTTTGTTTTGTTTTGGCAGCAGAACATTGCAATAATGTTCACGTCACCTGACATGGCTAACAGCTAGAAATCTGTGCTCATGTTAGCTACTGTACATGTAGTCTGCAATGCTACGGAGACCACTGAACAAATGGGATCTGCACCCCGTTTAAAACGACAACACGGCGGGCGGAAAAGGCAACTTCACGCGCAGAGACGTCTGGAGAATGACGTTATGGGATCTTGCTAGGTAACGCTTCCACCTTCCATGATCACGCTAGCAAAGGATTGTTTTGGGCTCCACCAAATGGTAAACATCTAGCCATGTGAGGTATTACCATAGGGTATTACTAATGTAATACATAGATTTAACGTTACCGTCATAAATGGGGTTTACGTCCTTCGCATTGAAGATACACGACAGTAGGCTACCGGCGAACTACGACTATTACCACGGTTGTCAACACATGTAAACATAACAATCATAATCCACTTTGCAAACAACAATTAAATAGATTGACGCATTATCCCGTTAGATGTACCTTATGGTGGGAACTTGTTGATAAATCCTTTCCTCCTTTGGTTTTCCCAGCGACAAAAGGCAGCACAGCTCGTGGGGTGGTAGATAGCTTGCTATGCTCTAGTGTTAATGTTTTTAATAAAATGCAAACATAGCCTTCTATTCCTCTACATTGATCTACTTCATTGTGGATTGCTGTATAGTGCGCTCCATAAATATATAGCCTACTGTAGGTAACGATCACGATCGCTTTCCGACTGCAGTACTCGCTGGGGTTGTGTGTCCGTCTGGCAGGCGGTGTTCCTTTACTTGTGCTCCAGATTTTTTTTCTATGAACTACACGCTAGCACAGCTGACGCTGACGTAGTCAAGAACACACAACGAGACAGCGCCTCCGTCGCTTTAACCACAGACTTCAATATTGCACCAAAGCTTTTACAATCCAGTTAGGCTAAGAGTTCAGGTGAACCATAACGGTTTGGGCCTACTTAAATGACTAAACCGAGGATTTGTGAACATGTTTTAAACTCTGCATGGTCACAATTTGTATGTTATGTAACATTATTACATACTCCAATGGATTTCCCTGCATTTATTTAATGTATCTGCATTATAATCTCGTTTGACTCTCAGATTGAACAGATTTAAAGATGATCAGCAAATCATAACTTTTCAAAGATTGTGGTCTTTCTGAATAAAATACAATTGGCAAAAAATAATTAAACCCACTCAAAACTGTTCATTTTATTTTATTATCATTATGACAGATGGCTTTTTTTATTTGGATTTGCACAAATTACCACTGTCAGGTTACCATAGGTCACTTTCACAAAGGAATTGAAACAAAATGTAAATGTGCAGCCAATGCCATGGTCGATTGAAGCTGATTTCAGCACGACACAAAACAAGACTGCGGACATCTCTTTTTAAACCCACAGGTTCCTTGAAAATGGGGTCATTATGAATCGGCTTTCAGTACTTAATACATTTCAAATGATTTCCTATGCTCATACAGTAGTATAGGGATTGTCATTTTCCGATGACAACTTCACATTGGTAATGCATTTACACAAGAACTGCAGTACTCCACAATTCAATTACTTAAAAAGTTTGTTTTAAAAATATAAATAAACCCAAAATGTTAGATCTGTATGTACAATCTATTCTCATTTGAAACAACTCGTAATACACACAAACAAAGGCTGTTTGGCTTATTTTGGTGTGTCTGTCAACAGTTCAAAAGAAGTAATTCCATCCACTGAGAACATTCTGGTAGAAGGGATCCTACTCTTGCTTGGTATGTTGTAATGACATGCTACCCACTTGCTGCAAGGTTGAGATCCGGAATGAAAGGCCACATGGTTTGTCCATCCTTCTCCGACCCAGAGCCCCCTGCCCTCAGCTGGGAGTTATATAATTGTTTCTGTCTGTTACCTCATGAAACATTTTTGATAAAATGCACACAGGGTCTGTGAGAATCATTTTGAACTCAAATGCTTGGATTCATTGTGGGTTTAGAGGAAGACAGAAGACAGAAAACTTTTGATTCTATTCTCAAACAGCATGCACACTCTCCCAGTGTACTTCAACTCAGAGATAATGAGTATTTTTACTCTAGACTACTTCACTGAATTTACCCAAGATTGTTGTAGACCTAAATAAAAATAATAAAAAATCTACCCTTTTTAAGTTGAAAGGTTTGGTGACATCACAAAGTCACCGGACAGTAACGACATAGGCCTTTAGTGGCCTACATACAGCATGACAGTGTGAGGCTAAACAGGCCCTCCTCTTGGGAATCTCTGTCCCAAAATAAAGTATGTAGGCTATATATGCACAGTGCAAACACCCAGCAAAATTACTTCCGTTACTGCATTCCATTAGTCAAGGACGACAGCTTACTGTCAATTCAAACCCTCACAGCTGACGAGAGGGGATCAAGCGTACACACACTTATGGAGCTTTAGGTTGCGGGGGTCCGAGTATCTCTTCCCACACTTGTCGCAGATGTACTGCTTGCCTCCCGCGTGCACGTGCCGCTTGTGCGTGCGCAGGTGACTGCCCTGGCTGAAGGTCTTCCCGCAGAACTCGCAGTTGTACGGCTTTTCGCCCGTGTGCGTGCGCTCGTGCAGCTTCAGGCTGTTGGTGTTGTTGAAGCGCTTCTCGCAGAAGGTGCAGCCGAAGGGCTTCTCCCCCGAGTGCGTGCGCCTGTGCGAGACCAGGCTGCTCTGCTGGCTGAAGCTCTTGCCGCACTCCTTGCAGGTGAAGGGCTTCTCGCCCGTGTGGATGCGTTTGTGGATCTTCAAGTTGACCGACTGCCGGAAGGCCTTGCCGCACAGATCGCAGGTGTAGGGCCGTACATCCATGTGAATGCGCTCATGGATTTTCAGATTGACCGCATGCCGGAAGCTCTTGCTACAGATGGAGCACTTGAAGGGTTTCTGCCCAGTGTGGATTAGCTGATGGCTCTTGAGTGTGACTGCTCGCGTGAACCTCTTTTGGCAGATCAGGCAGCTGAACACTTTCTCCCCTGTGTGGATAAGCTGGTGTCGCGCCAGATTTTGGGCCAGGTTGAACTTCTTTCCACATTCCTGGCAAGAAAAGGGCTTCTCTCCCGTGTGGATGATCTGATGGGTCTTCATATGCGATGCTTTGCTGAAGGTCTTGCCACAGACATCACACGTGAAGGGCTTCTTGCCCGTGTGCATGTTCTGATGGACGTTTAGGCTCTGCTTGTGGGCGAAGGCTTTGCCGCACAGCTCGCAACCGAAGGGCTTCTCGCCCGTGTGGATGCGCTGGTGGGACTTCAGCTTGCTCATGGTGGAGAAACTTTTCCCGCACTCTGAGCAAATCAGGATCTTCTTCCCAGAACTGCTAATGATGCCGGCGAAGCCCTCCAGGTTTTCGTTGCCGTCACTGCTGCTCTGCTCGTCAGCAGACAGGGCGTCTTTGGAGCCAGGGTCCAGCACACCTGAACAGGAAGATATGGAGCAAACACACACACACACAGAGAGAGAGAGAGAGAGAGAGAGAGAGAGAGAGAGAGAGAGAGAGAGAGAGAGAGAGAGAGAGAGAGAGAGAGAGAGAGAGAGAGAGAGAGAGAGAGAGAGAGAGTCAAAGCAGGATGACAATGAAGATTCTTTTTTTTAACTTAATTTACGCATGGATTGTACGGCCTGTTTACTTGTAATGATTTAACCATTACACGGATGACAGCTGGAAAGTTTGATTCTAAATGCCAATCAGGGCTATATAAACACTCAACACCACTGTCTTCTACTAAAAGAAATGTCATTCTTACTAGCTGCAAGTTTTGCCAGATCGATCTTGCCAAATTCATCCCTGATGGTGACGGCCTTGAGGAGTGGAGATTCAGGTCTGTCTGTCTGCTCATCTAAGGACTAAAACACCAACAGACGCACTTGAGTTGAATTACAATAACACAATATATCCCTACAATCACACACACAATCAAACACAACAGGACACACTGCACACATTTGTCCTGCCAGTATTCTGACAAAACGATCGTCATGAGTGACCATACCTCCTCAGGACCTACGTCAGCACTTCGGCCACCACCATCGTACGAATGCTCCTCTTCTGAATGAGTGCAATGCAATTGGAGAAGGAAGAATGAATAACTGTGAGTACAGTTTGCTGTAACACAGAAACTTAGAGAAGTATGAAAATACCACAAGTTATTGCACTGTAAGATACTGTAGATATGCTTTACAGTCTATTCATGACTACTGATGTCTGCAGTAGATCAGTAACATTATAACAGACAGCTTTCCATCTTGAAGTCACAAAGTCCCTCCCCAGTGAAGAACCAGTAGGACATTTCCTTACCCATCCCACCAACTGACAAGATGTTTAAGAAGCAGCCAGGAGGCTTTGCCTTTTTGCCCTGGAACGTCTTGCACTCCATGTCCAGAAGAAACTTTGTTTCGTCCACTAGTTTGATGATCTTCCCCAGCGCCTCGTTCCCCAGGACTTCCATAATGGAGGCAAACTGGGTCTATTCAAACACAACGACACACGGATCAGGTGAGGAACAGGTACCAACTAGCCTGAGAATACCCAGACGCACTTTCGGCAAATTTGGGATTTGCTCTGCAGGTCCGTCTGGCCAAGCGGCCATTGAAGCCCATTTGCCAATGTCCCTAAAAGAAGGGCACGCAAATACAATCACTAATCTGGCATGAGAGTGTATTTCTTTGGAATTGAGTAAACGATTGCGTTTAAAACATTTGTTTACAAGACTGCTACACTTCTAAAATTTGGTAAGAGTTTAATGCACCAATTTAAGTTTAATTTCACTGCTAGTTACGCCCCTGCTGGAAGTTGTAAGTCAATTAACCTTTTCCAGACCCACTCTCAACTAAGAAGCGTCTAAGGTCTGGTGTCAACGAGGCTAGGTACTAACATTTGGAGGAGACTGATGTCATAGGGGAAAGACACCGGCAGAGAGGAGTCCGGGAGATTCTTTCACACTTGCGGGCATTTGTGGGCACTTGTGGGCACTTGTGGGCGTTTTGGGGCGGTAACCAGGTATGCCATGCTATTGGAGGTGCAAACAAACCTACATCGCCATTGAGATCACATAGTAAGGAGCGGGCTCAAGGATTATAAAAGTATTTTGTCATGTTTAGTTGTATAATAAAAGCACAGTTTTTATAGCCATCCATGCGAGTTCACTTCTGGCTCCTTGGCTATCAATTTGGTAACGGGCTATTTGACGTTAATCACTCCTATATTATATTGTCTATCCAAGTGCCTGTTTCAGAGTTAATTGATGGTCAAATCCACCAAAAATCCGATATTGTTTGCACCTCCAAGTGGTCTGTGACGTATGTGAAATAATTATTTTGTTTAGCATTGAATTGTTGTTTTTAGGCAGACCAATTCTTCATTTTGTTCATAGAATGTTTATAGTTAGTGTAGGTGACTTATCAAATGTAAAACGTAGTGCATTGCAACAATAATGCAGTTAATTACGTGTCTGTATCATCCAGTGAAGAGGGAGTAGAGGGGAAAACCTATGCAGAAACCACACAATCGATCATTAACTAATGTGGATGCGCCAGACATTTGATTGCATACGCCTTCCTTCCATCGAAATGCTGCAGCAGTCGCGTCTACGCAATATTTTTGCGCCACACACCATACTGTAGTCTCCACGTGACAGCAAGGAATCAAAACATGGCATGGCCTATTTCTTTAAAAAAAATCTAAGCTAATCTGGCTCAATAATTGGCGAAATAACCGTGCTGACACTGATTCTCCAAGCAGCTCGGCATGTTCCAAGACTGCGGCGAGACATTTGGGCCTCTATGTACAACAAACTCAGAACACACGTACCATCCTCATCTCACTCTCCAGTTGCAGCTTTTTCTTTAGTTCCTCATCTGCCCTCTGTTCCTCTGTAAGTTCCAGACTCAATAAGAACACGGATCCTTCATCCACAAGTTTGCACATTTCAGCAATAGCCGCATGAATTAAAGTCCCCATGACGGATGCCAGGTGGGTCTGCAACGCGACACAGTTTGACATTCTACGTCGGGTCTCCTTGTCCTGTCAGTCAGTGAATTTACGGACACATTTGTATGAATAACCTCTCAGATTAAATTGGGGAAATAATTCAATGTAAAAGTAGTAAATACAAACTCACTAGGATCCAAAGCTACTTTACATTGCATAGGGAGCCATACCGGACATACGTCACGACAACAACACGTTAAGACAATTTGAGTTCTCTACTGCCCCCACAACGTTCGGAGAATATCTGAACATATGTCATCTGGTCTGCATAGCTTCAGTATCAGTAGGCCCATTGAAAACGAATATTTTCCCCTAGTATTTGTCTGCACAGTTAACAGTGCCAATATGCCACGGTGTAGCCTACCCATGAACCTCCGTTGTGTAAATGTATTAGTAAAATACAATGTATGCATTAGGCCTAATTGCTACTAGACCTGGGTGTCCTGCATTTTAAAATATAATTGCAAGTGAATGTCCTGCATTAAAAAAGTGACAAGGGGGGGGGGGGGGGGGTGTCAGACTGGGGGTAAAACTACTACTGATTATAGGGGCCCAACATTACGTTCATTAAAGAAATCCAAAACTGTAAAAACATATCAAGTGTAATTGTAGCCTAGAATGTATCCTTATCCTTTAAAATCAAGATTTATTTTTATATTATCCTGTTTCTAAAACAGATTCTGGTCCCATACGCACCACACATAAAGCAAAGCAATAACTGTTTATTTTGTCAGATGAAATCTGCCATTTGGATTTGTATAAATCATACCATTATGTACAAGGTTTGATGTTTGTTACTTATAGAAAGGAGAGACAAAGTTGCTTGATCTGTGTCGATCTTAACGGTGTCGATCTTAACAGAATTTTAAAAGCATTAAACAAAAACAATACCATTAATATGGAACAGATACACAATATTCCTTACTTCCCCACAATGGCAACTTTCCACCATGCATTTACACATGGACCTGCATTACACAGCAATTGTGTGTCTATTTGAAAGATTTGAAAAATATTTTAAATAAATCCAACATGTTAGATCTATACACAAATCTATTAATCTGAAGAAAAGAAACTCACATTTACAAAGGCTGTGTGACCGCTGTCATGTTATCCTGAGAAATATTCTTTGGTCACTGCTATTCGGAGACTTACGGCTCCCATTGATTTCCATTCAACACATCAAAACAAAATAATGCGGCTGACTTATACCAGCAACCATTTCACTTTGATAATAAACTACATTATGGTCAGAAATTGGCAATGTGGAAAAATCTTATGAAAACAGTCAGCCCCTAAGACTGTGCTCAAATGTCATCTATCGAATGTCAGAGTAATTACATTCAAACACGTAACTTAATGATACATCACAATTTATGAAGGAACGAAGTTTAAAAAGAAAAAACACAATTAACCAAATGTATTAAAAGATTATTCGACGGCCGCTTCTTTTCTAATAAGTGGTCTGTAACGGGCAACATAAAATATTTCATGGCCACCAGATGGCAGCATGGCACTGCTCTATATACGGCTCTGGCACTTGGGGCCTTGTTCGGATGTAAACAAGCAGTGAAATGGCGCCATCTGATGGCCGTACAGCGCAATGGCATATTTAATTTAATTCTACTTGTGTCACATTGGGTGTTGTTGCCCAGTCAGTCAATGAATTTATGGACAAATATGTGTGAATAACTAATATTAAACAGTACAAATGGGAGACTTTTAAAACTAAAACCTCGTGCATGTATCCTAGATGACAACAGTGAAGCCCTACACAGGAATCACGTCACGACAGCAACAAATTATCTACTGCCCCTAAGAGGCACGGATGAGATGTAATTTTGTGTGCATCATGCATTTCTGAGAATACTGTACCATTTTACCATATATCTTTCGTTCATTCACATCTTTTCCGAGATTAATCATTGAATGACTTTTAGAAAACTATCTTAGTTTAGTTACGCCTAAGTTTAGTTACGTGCGGAACGAAGGAAATGAATTGTTGTATTGCCCGGAAGTAAGTAGAACACGGGACTTCAGCACGACACTGCAACGATTCGGAGGGAGTTTTGACTTGCCACATGCTGGCAGCTTGCAATTTGTCTATGAAACCTTAAAATGGAAGCTCACACAGACATTCAAACAACCCAGAAGGGTTTTCGCTGCACTTTATGCGATGTCAATTTACCAAATGGTAAGTCATATCTCATGCCTAGCTAACGTTATAAGGTTTCTTTTTCGAAGTTTAGCAAGCATTGTTTCGTTGTCAATGCATAGTCTTTTAATAGGCATTTAAAACAAAATTCGCCTAAATCTAGTTATTAGAGATGTGCATGCATACGTTAACGTTAACCTTTGGCAATCTGGCGTATTTTCTGATTTGTCAACAAAGTGTTTAGAAAGCAGCCAAGGCGAACATGCAGCAGTAACGTTATGTAAACTATTCAGGACTTGCTGTCATTACTGTCTTCTTCGTCACATTCAGAACCGACGGTAGACGCTCATGTGAAGGGGCGTAAGCACCAGAACCTCTTCCGACTACGTGAAACGCGAAAAAGGCAAGTGCAAAACAGCGTATTTGTGAGCGGCATCAAACCAAACACCTTGTCAACGCAGCTCATCGAGTACTTCGAACAGTTCGGACCAGTGCAGGATGTCATCATGGACAAGGAGAAGGTCAGACACTCAACTTTGTGAACCCCTTGAACTAACCCTGTTAGTTCGATTATAAGTGCATCTCCCTGCTCTGTCTTTCTAGCCTGTGGTGTCGCTCGGTGGTGTGTGTGTGTGTGTGTGTGTGTGTGTGTGTGTGTGTGTGTGTGTGTTAATACACATGTTGAACTCTGTTAAACTCTCGACATTAGCTCAACTCAGTGATGTGTGTAACTGACCTGTGACCCCTCTGGACACTAGGGCTCGTACGCCATCGTGGAGTTTGAAGAACAGGCCAGCACTGCCGCGGCCCTGCACCGGACGGAGCATGTCATGAACGGCCTCAAGCTGCGGATTAAACCCCGCGAGAGCAAGGAGTTCAAGGTCGTCCTCAAGAAGAAGCAGGACGGAAAAAATTCACAGGTCAACCTGGACGCTCTCAGCCAAGAGCTATGCCGGGCTGCGTCGGTAAGAGCTCACACACACACACAAACACACACATTCACATTAGCCTTTTTTTTTTTAATGAAAACTTGTGTGTGTTTGCTCATATGAAGAAAACACTTGTACTGAGTACACATACGTCAACACACACACACTCCACAAGCATGCCCCCCCTTCCCCAATTACAGCAGTTTGTTAGGGGTTAAAGATTACTGATACTTTGCAAACGCTATCCAAAGCAGACTTCGTAACGTTGGAAATCGAACCTGGGTCGACCGATCAGTTGGTAATGGTAGCCTACTGCTTCTCCGTTGTGATCTGGTAATGACTGTGTGTGTGTGTGTGTGTGTGTGTGTCAGGTAAATGAACAGATGCTGAGAGTTGTAGAGAGTTTCCAGCTGAATGAGAATGAGCGGAACGGCCGCGAGCTCCTGGTCAAGCTGCTGCAGGAGGTCTTCACGGAGTTCCTCCCAGGTTAGCCATTAAACACACTCACACACACACACTCTGGCTCTATTGATGATCCCACTTGTGTACTCATTCCATCCATAAATGACCTATACAGTGGTGCTGCTGGCTATTATGACTGTTTGTACAGTAAAATTAACAGTCATTTCTTTAAGATATCAGGGTTGTTGGAATGTGAACTTTAAATGAATTATCCGGAGTAAAATGCACTTTAGATCAATTTACGGATGATTGGGAGTACATACGTTGAGTTGACATCAAAATCATGTCATTCGGATGTGTTTTGAGAAAGTTCGATTTTACCGTTTTTAGTCAAAACTCGTTAGCCTGGAAGTGACAGAGGCATGTCATTTTCGCTGCTACAAAACTCTATTTTTATACCTCTTTTACAGTTCCAAAGAACATTACACTTACGTGGTAGTGAGTAGAGGGTCCCTAAAGCCAAACCGAAGTATCCCGAGGTCTTTATGTGGTCGGATAGAGAGTCCAGAATGAATTTCATCAAGCCAGTACCTTTCCGGAAATGTTGCCATCTTTGCTGCCATCTTCAGGGGAAAGTCCGTAGGAGTCGATTGCCGAGTGTGGAGTAACACGCTCTGGAAATTCACAATTTCGTCGCCGTTTAAAAAAAAAAAAAAAAAAAAAAAAGAACATAGTCCAGTCCATACAACTTCATTTCAATTTCGAAAGAAATACTGGACTATGTTTTTTTTTTTAAATGACGAAATTGTGAATTTCCAGAGCGTTTTACTCCACACTTACTGTTGTTTGGAACTGTAGAAGAGGTATAAAAAAAGCGTTTTGTAGCGGCGAAATGACATGCCTCGGTCACGTCCAGGCTAACGAGTTTTGACTAAAAACAGTAAAATCGAACTTTCTCAAAACACATCCGAATGACATGATTTGGATGTCAACTCAACGTATGTACTCCCAATCATCCGTAAATTGATCTAAAGTGCATTTTACTCCGGATAATTCCTTTAAGACATCAGGGTTGTGGGAATGTGGGAACGGAAGGCTCTATGACTGTGTCTGTTACCCTGAAGCACTATGGGAAATCTTTGGTATCTCTTTGTCATTTGAGCGTATTGACTGCTGCTGTTGTCTTTCAGATTGTGAGATTGTCCCTTTTGGTTCGACCGTCAACACTTTTGGGGTTCACTCCTGTGATATGGACCTGTTTCTGGACCTGGAGAAAACTAGAACCTTTCAGGCCAGGTCCAAGACCGCATCAGAACCGGTATGTCTGGATCAAAGTGTTTTTGTGTTTGTTTGTGTACAATATTTGTAATGTTTGTATATTCAGTCAGACAGTTGACCATTGGGTTTGGTCCATAGACTGTTCTATACAGTCAAGGGTTTGGACTGTTCAGTGGAATTTCTATTTACCATTTATGCATGTAGCGGTCGCTCTTATCTACAGCGACTTGGAGACAATCCTCCCTGAAGCAACTTGGGCTTAGGTGTCTTGCTCAGGAATCAATCTCTCAACTTTCTGGCCTCCACTTGGAAGCCCAGTTCTCTTACCACAACACAATTACTGGCCCTCATTCAACTGTCAGAGCAGATGTTGAGAGAAAGGTGCACGACTCATATCTAGTGTCGTTTACATGTTGTGACTGTGGTGCAGTGGCCGACAGTATTCTGTCACAACACAGGATTTGGGAACTGTTATTAGTTTACAGTTATATGCCCATGACAAGACATACAGTCATCAAAGATCAAAATGAAAATGGCAAATTGAGACCCACACCCGTCTGGTCCCGCTTTCAGAGCGGAGAGGGTCAGTCGGAGGACGGGCGCTCTGAAGACTCCATCCTGTCTGACATCGACCTGACCACGGCAACACCTGCCGAGGTGCTGGAGCTGGTCGCGGCCGTCCTGAGAAAGTGTGTCCCTGGCGTTCACAAGGTGCAGGCGCTGCCCACTGCTAGACTGCCCGTCGTCAAGTTCAGCCATCGCAACCTGAACCTGCACGGGGACATCAGCATCAAGAACAGGTGGGAGCCATGCACATAACACACACACACACACACACACACACATATAATACATAATATCACACATGCACATAATGCAGATAACACACACACATAATCATGTGAACAGGTGGGAGCAATGCACATAACACACACACATACACACAATATCACACATGCACATAACACACACATAATATCACACACACACATATAATCATGTGAATCTGAACAGGTGGGAGCAATGCACATAACACACACACACAAAATCACACATGCACATAATACACACAGACATAAAATCACACATGCACATAATGCACATAACACAACACACACACATAATCATGTGAACAGGTGTGAGCAATGCACATAATACACACACATAATATCACACATGCACATAATGCATAATCATGTGAATCTGGATGTCTTGTAAAGAACTGGACTGCACAGCACAGTTTGATTGAAGCAACGGTGGTCATGACACCCTACTGGTGTTCATCTCATGTCCACTCTGTTTACATAATAACTTCTTGTTAGCAGTCTCCGCATGCTAACAAGAATATTCTTCAACTTATATTTCTTTCGAAATGTTGACTTAGTGAAGTTAACTACTTTTGCATGGCGTAGGATTGCTGAATCCCACTCTGTTCCATATGGTTATTTATATTAACAAATAAAACAGCCAGGGGGGTATTCCATCAACCTGGCTAAGGGTTAACCCTGCCTAAGGGTTAAGTTGATACCAATTTTATTTATGTATGCGTCAAGTTCTGCAACACCCTAACAGAGACCCATTTTGTTGAGCGTCATTTGTCGCCTGAACTGTAAATTTGGTCTGAAGTCTCCCTTTACTAAGCTCCAGTGTGTGTGTGTGTCTGACCCCTCTCCTCTGTCCTCTCCTCCTGCCCCAGGCTGGCGCTGAGGAACACCCGCTTCCTGCAGCTGTGCTCCGAGCTGGACTCCAGGCTGCGACCCCTGGTCTTCACCGTCCGCTTCTGGGCTAAACAGAAGCAGCTGGCTGGTGCGTTTCTCTCTATAGCCACTAGGTGGTAGCACAGAGCTGCTTATCATTAGAATGGGCTACTGTTGATACACATCAACTATTGCTTTGAACAGAAACAGAAATGCATTATTATGATAATCATATGTTAAATGAATGATGATCACTATGTTCTGTGTAGTTATAATAACAAAGTTTAGCAGGCCAAAGGCACATGGGAAGAAGGAAAGAGGAGTGAATGTCCGCACACTCTGGAAGAACAGTGTACACACACACACACACACACACACACACACTGGAAAAACTGTGTCCCCAACAGGTTACACACACACACACACACACACACACGAAGAACAGTGTCCCCAACAGAGTACACACTCACACACACACACACTGGAAGACCTGTGTCCCCAACAGGTTACACACACACACACACACACACACGAGAAGAACAGTGTCCCCAACAGAGTACACACACACACACACACACACACACACACACACACACACACACACACACACACTGGAAAAACTGTGTCCCCAACAGGTTACACACACACACACACACACACACACACACACACACACACACACACACGAAGAACAGTGTCCCCAACAGAGTACACACACACACACACACACGAAGAACAGTGTCCCCAACAGAGTACACACTCACACACACACACACACACTGGAAGACCTGTGTCCCCAACAGGTTACACACACACACACACACACGAGAAGAACAGTGTCCCCAACAGAGTACACACTCACACACACACACACACACACACACACACACACACACACTGGAAGAACAGGGTACACACAGACACACACATTTACTTACACACATTTATTTATTTACAATACATTATTCATTCACAAAGAAAATTGGTGTCCTTAAAGGTTGGCTTTTTCCTCATATGTTTTAATTAAGGCATTAAAGGAGAATTCCGGTGTGATATTGACCTAAAGTGTGTTGAAACATGATACCGAGTGTGAACGTATGTCTCATAGCCCATCTCGGCTTGTCCCCTGCACTCCAAAATCTGGCGCTAGTTAGCCGATGCTACCAACAGCTTTTTCAATGGTGGTGCTTCGGCATCGGGCTAGCCATGCAAATAAATCACTGTTTTACACCATTTACGAGGCTCAATGTATCTCCACACTTCATTGGTAGACTTCCGAGGGCCCTGACATTTAAAACGACACATTGAGAACTTTGAAAAAGCACTGGTAGTTTACTTACAAGACGATTTATACAGACAGTATCTTCACGAAGTTTAGCGTTTGCAGCCATCTTGAATTTAGTCACGATAAGTCGAGCGACTAGTAAGAATGAACAGGTATGATAAGGGATCAGATTCCAAAAATAATTTCATGGAAATGCATGGATTCCAGTTGCTGCTACTGGAAGAAACTGGAATCCATGCATTTCCACTGAATTATTTTATTATTTACCTTTTTAGTATCGATACACCGTGCAACACTATCTACTCTAATACTCAACAGGGCTACATGTATGTCCATCTGCTCTAATACTCAACAGGGCTACATGTACGTCCATCTGCTCTAATACTCAACAGGGCTACATGTATGTCCATCTGCTCTAATACTCAACAGGGCTACATGTACGTCCATCTGCTCTAATACTCAACAGGGCTACATGTATGTCCATCTGCTCTAATACTCAACAGGGCTACATGTACGTCCATCTGCTCTAATACTCAACAGGGCTACATGTATGTCCATCTGCTCTAATACTCAACAGGGCTACATGTACGTCCATCTGCTCTAATACTCAACAGGGCTACATGTATGTCCATCTGCTCTAATACTCAACAGGGCTACATGTATGTCCATCTGCTCTAATACTCAACAGGGCTACATGTATGTCCATCTGCTCTAATACTCAACAGGGCTACATGTATGTCCATCTGCTCTAATACTCAACAGGGCTACATGTACGTCCATCTGCTCTAATACTCAACAGGGCTACGTCCATCTCTGCTCTAATACTCAGCGTTTTACCGGAGACAATCCTCTTGTGTGAACTGGTCAAAATGTTCTCTGGCCGTAAAAAGAAGCTGATGTATTTCCCAACATGCGTCTAGGGGAGCAGACAAAAAAATGACAGCCAAGGCCTGATGGCCGTCACAGCGATCTATACATCTTTTCAGACATTGTGTTTGTTTATAAAGATGTTAAACAAGTCAACAGACTATACAGTTTTATGTAGCACATTATTACAAAGTAATACCAGTATTCGACTTTAAAGTTCATCATACTGGTTGTTACCTTATAATCAATATTACGTCCCTTCTGCTGCATTATGGTGTCAGGCTAGTTACCTGACTGCCTTTCGTGTGTGTGTGTGTGTGTGTGTGTGTGTGTGTGTGTGTGTGTGTGTGTGTTGCAGGTAATCCCTTTGGTGGCGGGCCGTTGCTGAATAATTACGCCCTGACGCTGATGGTCATGTTCTTCCTGCAGAACAGAGACCCTCCAGTCCTGCCCTCTGTGGACCAGCTAAAGAACATGGCCTGTGAGTGACCAGGGGTTAGAATGTTATCATCTTAGTATAGTATTTGTGTTGGGGGAGGGGGGGGGGGGGGTAGTATTAGCTTCTGAGTGACCAGAAGTTGGCATGTTAGTATCGTATTTGTGTTCTCCAATTAATACAACATGTCTGTCTGATGATACTGTATATGTGTGTATGAGTCTGTTCATATGTGGACCTGCCTATGTGTTCGGTCTGTCGGTCTGTATTTACCTGTGCTGTGTGTGTGTGTGCGCGCTTGTGCAGATGAAGAAGAGGAGTGTGTGATTGAAGGCTGGGACTGCACCTTTCTGTCTGTATTTACCTGTGCTGTGTGTGTGTGTGTGTGTGTGTGCAGGTAAAAAAGAGGAGTGTGTGATTGAAGACTGGGACTGCACCTTTCTGTCTGTATTTACCTGTGCTGTGTGTGTGTGTGTGTGTGTGTGTGTGTGTGTGTGTGTGTGTAGGTGAAGAAGAGGAGTGTGTTATTGAAGGCTGAGACTGCACCTTTCTGTCTGTATTTACCTGTGGTGTGTGTGTGTGTGTAGGTGAAGAAGAGGAGTGTGTTATTGAAGGCTGGGACTGCACCTTTCCCAGTCAGCCCATTGCTGTTCCCCCCAGTAAGAACACAGAGGACCTCTGTGAGTACCAGCAGATTGCCTGTCTTAAATTACAAACTCAAAACCTCTAGCAGGAGCTTGGCCTTAGCTTCAGAGTAGGTTAATATCCTATTTCTACTTCCACATTTCTGTTTTTTCAGCTATTTCATATGGAAAAATAAACAGCCCTTCATTTGCACTCAAAAGAGACACGGGGTTGTTATCACCATATTATTATTGTAATCATGTTGAGTTTTTATTTCATTTTTTTTTTTATTTTCTCCCCTCTCTCTCTCACACACCCCTCTCTCTGTCTGTCTTTTTCTGTCCCTCTCTCGCTCCCCCCCCTCTCTCTGTCTGTCTTTCTTTCTTTCTTTCTCTCTCTCTCTCTCTCTCTCTCTCTCTCTCTCTCTCTCTCTCTCTCTCTTTCTCCCCCTCCCTTTCTCTCTCTCTCTTTCTCCCCCTCCCTTTCTCTCTCTCTCTCTCTCAGGCACTCTACTGGCTGCCTTCTTCTCCTTCTACGCTACGTTTGATTTCTCGGCCTCTGTGTTGTCCGTGCGTGAGGCTCGCCCCGTGCCCATCACCAACTTCCTGCCCTCCGAGCCGCCCAGCTCGGCCCCCCGCCGCCCCGACCCCCCCGCGGGACCCCGGCTGGGCCCCATGACCGTGCTGGACCCCTTCGAGCTGCGGCACAACGTGGCGGGCAACCTGAGCGAGCGCACGCACAAGAGCTTCCAGCGCGAGTGCGCCGACGCCGAGAAGTACTGCCGCAGCCTGCAGTACCAGCGCAAGTCCAGCAAGGGCAAGTCCTGGGGCCTGGTGCGCCTCTTTGCCCCCCGCTGCCCCACCGGGGCCGGGGCCGGGGGCAGACAGGGCCAGGGCGAGGGCAAGGAGCGGCATCTGGAGCTCAGCCTGCCCTTCCGACTGGCCGCTCTGCCCGACGCGGTGCAGCGGCGGCTGGGCACGGCGGGCGAGCGCTTCAGGGAGCAGTGGTTCGCCATGGTGCGCCTCGCCGTGGAAACGGTGTTCCAGGAAGTGCTCGGCTGCAGCCCCGCCCAGGAGGAGGAGTTTGAAGGGCAAATGGACACATCCACGTCGTCCGACGCCGTCGCCATGGACACGGCCAAGGAGCCCGAGGAGGTCGGTGGTCACGACCAGACGGAGGGTGTGGCCGCTCCCTCCTGCTCGTCCGGCGGCGTGGTGTCCCCGCAGGCGGGGCAGAAGCGTCCGTTTGCGTCCGCCGAGACCTCGCCCGTCTCGCCGCAGGAGAAGAGGCAGAAGCTGTGCGCGGCGGAGGACGAGGAGGAAGACGAGGGTGCGGAGCCGGCGCCCTCGGCCTCCTGGTGCTGGCTGCAACGGCACCCCGTGTGGGCCGGGCGCCGCAAGGTGCGCCGAGACCTCCTGAAGGCCCGCGGGGTCACTGGGGGCGGCAGCGCCGAGGCCTCCCAGCCAGACGGGGGCGGTGTGGAGATGGAGCTGCAGGTCACGCGCCACATCACGGCCAAAGAGCCCGACCCCCACGACCTGGTGGCGTTTAAGGTGGGGGCGCAGGTGGTCGGCGGAAGTGAGAACACCAGGGCGGTGTTGCGCTTCACGCCGCTGTGTGACCAGAAGGGACACTTCCAGGACTTCTTCCACTTCCTGGAGATCTTCCTGCCCAAGACCACGGAGGCATTTCTGGGGAAGTAGGAAGGAAGGTTAACATAATACACTTTGTTTTGAGAAAGTAATAATCTATTTTATTAGAACGCTTGTGTTTTTCCTGTCAAATCAGATATTGGACTGCGCTGATGCTGTGTATATAGACTCCAGTTTCCTAATACTAAATATTTTATTTTTTTATGAATGTTGCATGTGTTTTTTTTTTGTTTTTGTTTTTTTTTAATTTTTTTTCATCAGCAATTGTCATTCCTTTCTTTTTCTGTAGTATCTGATGTGGAGTTTGGCCCTAATATTCCCTGTGACATGGTTATTATCTTTGTTTTATTGGCTCTTGTTTTGATGGTGAAATGGTTAGGATCAGGTCCTCTCGGATCGGTGTATTCTGGACAGTGATCCAATTTAAGGACTGCCGGGATCTCGTCGGCCACATCGTAACCAGAGTACGCGACTGTGCTGACCTGATCCAGAGTCCTGATCCAGAGTACACTACTGTACTGACCTGATCCAGAGTCCTGATCCAGAGTACGCTACTGTGCTGACCTGATCCAGAGTCCTGATCCAGAGTACCCTACTGTGCTGACCTGATCCAGAGTACGCTACTGTGCTAACCTGATCCAGAGTCCTGATCCAGAGTACCCTACTGTGCTGACCTGATCCAGAGTACGCTACTGTGCTGACCTGATCCAGAGTATGCTGTTGTGCTGATGTTTTCAGTTCCATGTGAGGGATGAATGGGAACTTTGCCATTTGTGTAAAGTTGTGTCTTTGTAATCAGTGCAGGCATTAAACCTGTTGATCACCGACAGCTGGGCCTGAACTCTTTGTGTGTGTGTGTGTGTGTGTGTGTGTGTGTGTGTGTGTGTTTTCTTACAGCTTAAAGCGTACTGGACTGAATTTATTTTCACAACAAATTGCAGTCCTCTAAATAATTGGTTCCCAAAGACTGGGTCGCGACCCACGGGTGGGTCTCAGGAGAATTTATTTGGGTCGCCAGCAGAATTTATGTTGTGTAATAGGCCTAACTTATACTATTAGTATTAGGATCTAGTTTGTTAACTACTGTCACGGCCCTATGTGCAATTTTGCGTTTATAGCTCTGAAACTGGGGGGCGAACGCATCGCAGAGGGGACAGCGTGCATCTCACTCACAAAATGAAACATTTCTGTGGGGTGCCTGCCATGGACCTCGCAGTTGCAAAATGCAAGGGACATGAATCAGCCTTTTTGCACAAACATTAACGGACACCAGCTCTTCAGTTTGACTGATTAAAATCTAGTTACCGTGCTGTCAACTAAAGCAGACATCCGTATACCGGACATGGCTATTCAATTTGCGTCATAGGCTGTAGATATTTCCGATTGTAGATGCACTCTTTAAAGTTAATAGCATTAGCAACCTCCTCACATTCCTTAATATTTCGGATTTAAAACACACTACAGCACATTATATTAGGTTACAATTTAAATTGATATTTTAAACGCTATTATTTCCTCTCGTTTTCCACCTCGTGAACTCTAGCCTACAATAAAGGCGCATTATCTTTAGGCTATTGCGTCTCATAAATATAGAGGTGTTCCCATCACAGATACAATAAGAGTGTTTGTCTTTGTGCTTCAGGTAATTTGTGCCTGCCTGTGATTGGTCCAGCTAACAAGTTTCAGCAATAGTCTGTATGTATACACACACACACACGCAGTATACAGTCAGTGGTTTCTACCTGGTCATATAGGTGTATGATCTGTGGTCTAGTGTTGTGGTCAAGTGTGGTCGCAATCTAAAGCAGCTCAAATTATTAGACACCCCAGATGATGGATTTGGGAAGTGAAATGTCCACCTGAGGTGAAAAGAGGGATAATTAAGCTTCATGGCTCCAGATTTCATCACTACACACAAACGCACACACACACTTACATCTAGAATGAGAAAGACAAATGGCTGTAATTATGTGCAGAGACGCACAGCTTTATTAGTGCCGCTCAGGGAAGCCCAGTAATTAAGCGCTTTGATTAATGTTACCCATCTCTTCTTGTTTCACACAGCTCTAGATGGCCACGGCGTGACCAGGAGTGTGTTTCCACATGAGTAGTCCCCATGCTAAATGAGAGCGGCTTTCTGCCGTTTTTAAGTAGCAGTACATGAATGACGCCTAGTCTGGGCCTGCACTAAATTATTATTCAGTGGAAATTTCCATTGAAGTTACTACTAGCTACTACTACTACTACTACTACAGGACTAGCCCTCCTGTTCGCGGTCAAATGTGACCAATTGACAATTATTTTCTCTCAAAAATATTGTTAACTTATTCTGACTACCATGAGGCTTCTTTACTTTGTTAACACAGGACATCTGAACACACAAAACAAATTTTGATTTTTATAACAATTTGAGTGTTTTATTTAACTTCAGAACACCCATGTGTATTTCCGATCAAAAATGACCGGCCATTAGAAGTGAATGGGTGAGAAAATGGTCAATGTATAAAATTGGGTCCAGTCACAAATGTATTGATCAGATGGACTGTATATGTGCTTCTGTACATTAAAACACACACACACACAAACACACCCTCACTCCCCCTCTTTGCTTATATGCCAGCCCCCACTGGAACCTTTCCCAAATAGAAAATTCCCCTTTCTGACTTGCATGAGCTCAGATCAGTGAGGCCTGCAGGCCATAAATAGCAAATGGAAGTACAAAAATATCCAATAGAACCCAAGTTGATGCAAAGGTCTATCAAAACATTAGATGATAATATGTGTGCTACTACGGATTTATAACAAGTTATAATGCAGCGGTCATTTTTGACCGGGAACACAAAACTAGTAAGGGCTAGGCTTCATACTAGTCCAAGATTAATCTTAATCACTACTAGTCCAAGACTAGGCTTAATCACTACTAGTCCAGGACTAGGTTTAATCACTACTAGTCCAGGACTAGGCTTAATCACATATTCATATTCGAACATATTCGCATATGCTTTTATTCAGAAATACCTGCTGTATAGTAAATATGAATCCTGTCTGATCCTCCACAGTCACCTAAGTGTAACTTTTTACTGTTAGAAAAAATAGTTAACTGTCATATTACATTACATTACATTTGGCTGACGCATTTTTAACCAAAGCGACTAACAACATGGTAACTGTTAAGTTTTAAAGTAATTTTCTCAACAATTTTAGGACAATTTAAAAACGATAGAGTACAGTAAGAATAAGTGTATCAGTGAGTGCTGTCTTTAAACAGTTGAGTGTCAGTTCAAGACGGGTGGTAAGTGCTAGGATCAACAAGACTTGTTGTAAGTGGTGCTATGAGAGGAGATGTTCTCTAAAGAGCTGGGTCTTCAGCAGTTTTTTGAAAATGGAGAGGGATGTCCCTGCCCTTGTAGGAACTGGCAGTGTGTTCCACCAACGAGGAACAACACTGTGCCTGGGTGTGCCTTCATCCATGTAGCTATGTCTGAGAGGCAGTCCGAGATCCATTCTGAAACCAAGGGGTCATCAGGTGGAAAGGACAGATAGAGCTATGTGTCGTCTGCATAGCAGTGGTATTAGAAGCTATGCGAACAGATAATCTGTCCCAAGAAGGTGGTATAGATAGCAAAGAGAAGGGGGCCCAGCACTGAGCCCTGGGGGACCCCTGTGGTGAGATGGTGAGGTGCATTACACAGCTAAGCCCTTTGGCCATCTTGTTCATAACAGTGTCACTGGAACTTTCCATTTGGATAACACTGACATGTTGCTTGGCATACATATTGGCTCATGAGGCAAAAAGTAAGCTTTTGCTTTTGCAGGTAATCCATTGTGGTACAGTTTACAGAAATTGTTTTGAGGAAAATGCACTTACTGTTGTATATTTATTTTTATATTTATATACTTACTGCAAATATTAATGATGATTTGAGAAATGCACCAAAGCTACTGATAAAAACTGTAATATGAGGTGCATAGTTTGCTTCCTGATTGAGCTATTTAATCTGCCTGTCCGTGGCTGCTCCTGTGCCCTGAAGAGTGTTTTAGATCACACGTGTTAACCACCACAAACCCTCCAAGTCCACATCAAAGTCGAGGATCGGATCAAACACACTTAATTGGCTCCTCGGCTAGCGCAGGATGGTCTGTCACAAAGAGGGTAAATATCTCTCTGTTCAGCTGCGCAGCTTGTCAAAGTGTCAGATGAAAGTGGATATTGATCCTTTGGTAAAATACCCATTGATTTCAGGTGACGTCGTAAAGTAGCAGAAACAGAGCTGATTTATGCCTGCAGCCATCAGTGTGCATATGGGAGTGTTATCAGGCCAGGACTCACGACCAACTTAGCCCATCCACAGCCTTTACCTGAGGAACACACAGAACTTCTGAGACTACAAAGCTATTTTACTACTGTTAGAAGATAGATAGAGATTAGGCCATGTGACTGCTCGGGCTTTGAGGGTTTTTTTTCCCCTTTTATCTTTATACCAGTGTTTCCCAAAGTGTAGGAGGTGGACTGGACATTATTATCTTTTTTATTTTACATTTTGTAATTAAGGTTGAAATGCTACAATTAAATATACAGTAAGCTTATTCATCAAACTGACATTCATTTGATGTTGGTCCGGAACATATTTCATGTGATTGTCATTGGCGGATTGTGGGTAACGCTACACTTGACGACACAACTCTGGTGGGTCTCATCACCAAGGGCGACGGGACTCAATACAGGTTGGAGGTCGACCTTCTGACCACGTGGTGCAGGGACAACAACCTCCTGCTGAACGTCAGCAAGACCAAGGAGATTGTTGTTGACTTCCGGAGAGGTCACACCCAACACCTGCCACTGACCATCGACGGTGCTGTGGTGGAGAGAGTGAGCAGCACCAAATTCCTGGGGGTGCACATCAGTGAAGACCTCTCCTGGACCACCAACACTGCATCACTGGCGAAGAAAGCTCAGCGCCGCCTCTACTTCCTGCGGAAACTCAGGCGAGCAAGTGCTCCACCAGCCATCATGACCACATTCTACCGAGGCACCATTAAGAGCATCCTCTCCAGCTGTATCGCTGTGTGGGGCGGAAGCTGCACTGAATACAACAGGAAAGCCCTGCAGTGCATAGTGAACACAGCTAGAAGGATTATTGGTGCTTCACTCCCATCCCTGAAGGACATTTACACCACCCACCTCACCCGCAAGGCGACCACAATTGTGAGTGATGCAAGTCACCCCGCTCACAATTTGTTTGATCTACTGCCCTCTGGGAAGAGGTACAGAAGCCTGCGCTCCCGCACCACCAGACTCACCAACAGCTTCATACACCAGGCTGTTAGGATGCTGAACTCTCTCCCCCCTCAGCTACATAACATCCTGGACTTTGGACCCACAATGGCTGCCTTGCACTACTCCACATGCACTACTCCATTTGTACACTTTGCAACTTGTTGTTGTTGTCCTGTTGTCCTGAAAACACAACACTTCTGCTGCTCTTACATAACTTACACCACTATGCCACTTGCATACTTAGGTCAAACAAAACTACCTCAGCCATTTATTGGCCTGACTTTGCACTATTATATTGACTGTCAATGCACAATTGCACAATTTCAACACAATTTTGCTGCTCTTATTTCTTCATTGTATGTGCCTTCTTATTTACTTTTTATTGTTTACTTGAATGTTATGTTTGTCTGTGGACTTAATTGGTAAAATATGTCTTGTCTTCACCGTGGGATAGTGAGAAACGTAATTTCGATCTTTTTGTATGTCTGGGCATGTGAAGAAATTGACAATAAAGCAGACTTTGACTTTGACTTTGAAGTGTCTTATATTCAAAGATCCTTGATTACTAGCTCCGCTTGAACCCTCTCTGTTATAATGGAGTGGTGGTTGTAATCAAAGATTCTAGAGCGGAGCTCTGTTCTAGAATCTTTGATTGTAATAGCCTTAGTTAATTGCATCACGATTGCTTCATCTTAGTCCTGTCTCAGAGTTGTCAATAAATGTGTGGCCGCAGAAGATTTTTAGAAATTAAATTTAGCCTCAGTAGTCTTAAGGGAGCCTCTGCTCTAGACGTTAAAGGACTGCTGCTGAAGGGAACCTCTGCTCTAGACTTTAAAGGACTGCTGCTGAAAGAAAGCTCTGCTCTAGACGTTAAAGGTGCTGCTGAAGGGAGCCTCTGCTCTAGACGTTAAAGGACTGTTGCTGAAAGAAACCTCTGCTCTATATCAGGGGTTCCCAAACTTTTCCACGACAAAGGCCCTCAAATACCACTAGGTTCTGGCCAAGGACCCCCTTGATGTGTTATTATCGACAATACTACGGCAAATGTAAAAATACATTAAGCTAATCCTAATAATCCTATCACTCTATTATTCCCAGTCATTATCATGGAAAATATAATGTTCAGATATGCGACAAATTATTATAATGGCATTGTATAACAACCCTCATAGTAATAGGTATATTTTACATTTTTCAAATGTATTTGTTTTTGCTTTTATTTTTCCCTCCAACTTGCTGCGCCCCCCCTGGCACCCCCTCGCGGCCCCCACTTTGAAAACCACTGCTCTATATCACGTTAAAGGACTGCTGCTGAAGGTGTGTGTGTGTGTGTGTGTGTGTGTGTGTGTGTGTGTGTGTGTGTGTGTGTGTGTGTGTGTGTTAAAGGCCTGCTGCTGAAGGTGTGTGTGTGTGTGTGTGTTAAAAGACTGCTGCTGAAGGTGTGTGTGTGTGTGTGTGTGTGTGTGTGTGTGTGTGTGTGTGTGTGTGTGTGTGTGTGTGTGTGTTAAAAGACTGCTGCTGAAGGTGTGTGTGTGTGTGTGTGTGTGTGTGTGTGTGTTAAAGGACTGCTGCTGAAGGTGTTTGTGTGTGTGTGTGTGTGTGTGTGTGTGTGTGTGTGTGTTAAAGGCCTGCTGCTGAAGGTGTGTGTGTGTGTGTGTGTTAAAAGACTGCTGCTGAAGGTGTGTGTGTGTGTGTGTGTGTGTGTGTGTGTGTGTGTGTGTGTGTGTGTGTGTGTGTGTGTGTGTGTGTTTGTGTGTGTTAAAGGACTGCTGCTGAAGCCTCAGAGCAGGTCACCAGCACATGATTCTCCATCAGTCTGTCTGGTGAAGGAAGAAAAAGAGACATGTAAAAGAACTGAGGCCCTTTCCCCCTCTCTCTCTGTCTCACTCACTTACACACACACACACACACACACACACACACACACACACACACACACACACAGTGAGCTGTGTGGACGCAGGATGTGACACCTCGAGGGAAATCTGTGTTTATGTCCTAGTCATTGTCATGTAAATGCTGCATTTGATTGACTGCCTGTATTTGCTTTTATTTTTTAGGCTGATGGCTGCATGGCACACACACACTCTCACTCACTCACACACACACAAACACACACACACATACACACACTCCCCCCAAACTCCTTAACTTATTACTCAGTAACCCCCAGCCCAAGTTGTTTATGGTGGTGCAAACATCTCGGACTGCCTGAAAGCCACTCAAGAGCCATTAGAGGAGCTCTCCTTCCTCTGCGCAGAGATAAGACAGGGCGACAAGTCAAGTCATTTCCCTTCTAATATTGCACTGACCGCTCTGAACGCTGCTCCGGAACTTTGTGTGTGTCTGTGTGTGTGTGTGTGTGTGTGTCTGTGTCTGTGTGTGTCAGTCAGTATCTCTCTCTCTCTCTCTATGTGATGAAAAGGGGCTCAGTTATTTCGCATGGCCCTAACTCTAACTTTATTTCAGTATGGGAAGCACTGTGTGTGTGTATGTGTGTTAGAGAGAGAGTGTGTGTTAGAGAGAGAGAGAGAGTATAGTATAGAGTCTTTATTGTCCTATAAGGATATTCTTTTTCACACATATCATTGTTACATTCCATGCAGGATGTACACAGCCTCATACATATAACATATAACATCACACCCCATACCCCCCCCCCCCCCAGTTCCCTCCCTCCTCAACACCATACAAGCAAAAAGGTGGACCCCCAAAGAGAGAGAGAGAGAGAGAGAGAGAGAGAGAGAGAAAGAGAGTGTGTGTGTATGTTGGGCATTCTATGTAACCATTCTGCCCTTGGGCTAATGGGCTGAAATCCTGAGCCTAACACTAATAAGTGGTTGTCAAATGCAATGCTCTTGTCTTCTAGACTGACAATCGACAATTGCGCTCTGTGTTGTTTATGGCGATTGCGATAACCTTTTTAGCATAATAGCCCTACTGATCAACCGCTCTTTCTGGACCATGCTTTTTATAATGTACACACACAACACAATTTGTAACAATCAATGTCAGTTCAAATGGGCCATCGTACACTCCCTCACTTTCTCAGTAGCCTACACTGGCATTTAAACGGGCAACCATCAGACGCAATAAAGTAGCTCGGTGGATCTCTCGAGCCCTCTCCGTCTCTCTAAAACATTTACTCTCCAAACACATTTACTCAAGCGTCTGCACGGGCCCCTGCTCCCGGCGTGGTAAACTCCCCGCTAAAGCAGGCTCGCTTGTTTGAACAGATAATGTAGCGTGAATGTTAGTCAAAACTCTCAAACCCAGCCCTTATCAGCAACCGTTTTGTCGGTGTTTGTGAACCGATAAGCTGAAGTATGGTTTTGATTCTACTGGCTGTTGGCTTCCTTTCAAATAGATCGTGCTGTAGCAACGACGGGCGAAACGGCATTCTTTTTTTTATACAATTCCAATTATTCTGATTGACTTTGAGGGACTAAACTAGCCGAGGCTAAAGCCTATGGCCAGCACAGGCAGTGATGCATTGTCCTTTGAGGGCAGAATGTTGCATAAGTTCTGCCTGGGAACGCCAGACAGGGTTTGATGATATGGCACAGTGCTACGTTTGAACTTAACCATTACACGCAATTTCAGTGTTTCAGTCTCTGATGAATGTGCTGTTTGCAATCAGAACAGGAAGGTGTGAAATTGAAGGACTGATAGAAAAACAAGATAGGCTAATTTGCCACCGGCCAGCACTGGAGAGGTTGTTGTAGCCAACTGCGTTTAAGTGCAAAGCAATTTTCAGGTCTAATTAAACAAAAATCGAAGTCTTTTTTGAAAGCACAAAATTGCCATGTTAAATATAGAGACGCAATAAAGTGATGACTGACATTGGCGGGCAGGCCCCAGTGCTGTAGGTATAAAGTGTAGCCCACTGATAAATAAAGGATGACTAGACAGTCAACAAGGATGGCGCCCTTTTTCGTCCTTTTGCGCAAATGGGCATCGCCACGTCCCCCAGTAGCAAACAGAGAGAGGGGAGGATAGGTTAGTCTTTCACCTCACATAAGGCCGGTCTGTTTAGGCTAGTAAAACTGAACCTACGTTGAGTGTCGCTGGACCACGGAGCACACCGGATGTGCGCACAGAAACGATAATGGACTAAAGCATGTTCTGTCTGACGCACTGATTAGGAAAAGCACCTGACGCTGCTGATAGAAATATGCAGCTAATATAGCGCTTAGTTTTATCGTGTTGTTATTGCCATGTGTATGGTAGCCTATAACAATGTAATAAAACATAAAACCTGGTGATGGCAATAGTTTCGACAATTAAACTACCTGGCTAGATCAGAGAGAGAGAGAGAAAGAAAGAAAGAGAGAGACGGACAACTAATTATAACGCAAATTCACCTACATTTGTAGATCTCCAAAATAATTAAAAAAAACGATCTTCTACTGTCGTTTACTCCAGCTGACCTTTCAGTGGCAGGTCAGCCTACTCTTTAAAGCAATTTGTCGTGTAACCTATAATGATCCCCCTGCTTATCATCATGGGAGTGTAAACAACTTTCTAGACACAAATCATCGTCTACTCTAAAGTTTTACAAAGGGAAATGGTTTATTGCCATTGTGGTTTTCTTGTCTAGTCTTGTCTGTGTCTGAAGTGAAACCAGAGAATCCTGTTAGCAAATTTTAATTTGCTCTGCAGGTTGGTCTTGAAAGAAAGGAGCCCATTGACGTCCGTTTCCGAATCACCAAATACATAGGCATGTGTTTTCTTGGAACGGAGTAGGCCTAACTGGATTTAAACTTTCAAGGAGACTTTGTGCACATCCCAGGTGCTGAACAAAAAAAGGTCAAGTTTTCTAGGGACTGTTCGTTATTTATAAACGGGGCCACCGGAGGAAAATAGGGGAGGGTCATGTCTTTTTATTCTTTGTTGAGGGGAGGGTCACCTAACTTTTTTATGTCTAGGAGGGGAGGTCACCCATCTTTTGTATTAATGAAAACAGCAAAAAATCAAAGTGGCTTGTTTGATTGTTGATTTCTGTCGCCATATAACGTTTTCTTTCGTTTCATAGCTCTGTCAACATTGAACAATGAAAATAAGGGAGATTTCGGGAGAATACGGAAAATGTCAACATTCGTCCCCATTAACGTTGGAAGGGTTGGAGCAACAAAGCCTACTTTATTCACGCCTAACAGCCTATATCCATTTGGTCAACTTTATCCAGCCCTAAAAAAGCTAAATTTAACTTTGGTTTACTTGTAGTTTACCGTGTAGCCTAACTTTAAACAGTGCGCATGCTTAACATAAAGCATACTTATGCTTCATTCATCCACACATCCATCTCCTAACGTTTTGACAAGCATTTCTACCAATTGACCTTGTTCCTGCCCATCTCTAGCTTTGCTGTCTCCATCCTTTCTGTTTTTGTTGTTTGCAAAAAAATATATAGTAGGCCCTATTTATTGGTAACCAGCAACAAGTGCAATTTGTTAATCGCTGTCATTATCTCTCCTTGCCAACAAAAATGTGTTACGTTCCAAGTAGCAGTGCGTAATTCTGCTTCATAAAATTGAACAAATACATTGGTCATATAATAGCCAGTTTATGGTCTACAGTGTAGAGAGTAGAGTTGATCAAGTTATGATAGGCCAACTTGGAGTGAATATACAGGGGGAATTCTTTGTCTACCCGTAGCTGAGTAGCCTGGCAGGTGCGCACGTAGACATAGCCTACGGCCGAACATTGCAAGCGCCAATGAATCGTGGTCTCACGTCTCTCACGACAATTTAAATAGGCATAGGTTAACATCACTCTGAGTTCGCATTCAAGCAAGCAAAACGATGATTTGAATACATCTGTTTCACTGGAAGGGCAAGGGTTAACGACAGGACAACACAGAGACAGGCCAGAATGCAGGACTAATGTTCACATATACAGTAATATGTGATAGCCTATTCTACGGGAAAATATTAAAACGGCAAGACAGCGGGTAAAAGTTAAAATGATAAACCCGGACAAAGTTGGCATGTTAGGTATTTTTCGGTCCCTGTGATTATTTATGAAATTGTGCAAACGGCCTCTTCAAGTCATTTGAGAAGGAAGGAGTGTAGCAAGCTCCCAAATTGACGCTCGTCTGAGAAATTGAGTTTTGGATAGCTTAACAATGACTGAGGAAGCCTAGAGACGAGTCCATAGCAATAAGTTCATGTGTTGAATTAGTTATTACTCAGTGTGCTTTGTTGAATGGTCTCAATGTTTTATTGTGAATACTTACTAGAGGAGTAACTTATTTCAAGTAGGCTAATGCAGTTGCAGGAAGTGTGCATTTAGTTTCCATGCTTATTGTGTTTCCACAACGCTAGTGAGTAAATGTAATGAAATGGCCACCATCTTGGTGAAGTGTGATGTGTAAGATCAGAAAGCAGAGGTTGATTTTAGAATGGTAGCCTAAGTCGATGTGTCTTCATTACGATTAAAAACGTGGGCGGAAAGTGTCGACAATCCATGGATTACTATGGACCATCACGAAAACATGCGTATGTAACTAAAGGCAGAAAGCACCATAGAGCAGTATAGAGCAATGCAAAAGAATAAAATGATTTTTTGAGCTGAGAACTGCACCTATTCGAATTCACGATGGTTAGGGAATGTTAGATATGTTCAATATTCCTAACGGAATGCATGTCTTCACCAAAAATGACAAAATACGATGTTATGTTAATAATCCAAATGAACGTCAAACTTTAAAAAATAGTCTGAAATGAGATGTTATTATCATTGAGACAACAGGGGTATACAAAAAAATCCGATTGTAGCTTACAGCAGCCGACTATTTAGGTTAAGTTTATAACGTTGTGGACGGCCACCAAGCGTCTTCTGCCTCAATGCTGCGCGCGCATCTAGTTTTGTTGGTAAACGGGAAACCCGTGTATTGGCCGGGGAGGGTCATGTTTTTTTTGAAGATGCTGGCATCTTCAATTTTCTGGCAGGCAGGCAGGGGAGGGTCATGCAACTTTTGATTGAAGCACTCAAAATCCCTCCGGTGGCCCCGTTTATAAATAACGAACAGTAGGAACAAAGTTCGCACACTCCTTGGTATTCTTTTGTTGAGTTTATTTTCTCATTTATGCCAGCTAATTTAAACCTTGATCTAAACATTTCTGAATCAAGTATTACAGTTTAGTGAGTTGCACTTACATATTAACAAAGTATCTCAAACGTGCCAAAAGGGCATTTGATCCAAATGTTAAAAAAACGGATCCGTGGAAACTTCAGCACTTGTTAAGTGTGGACAGCGACCGTATATTACAACTGAGGAAGAATTGACCCGTCAATACCAGACAAAATAATGGTAAAGGTCCCGTTTTAGACTTCCACGGGCTAACCAGCAGTGAAATTAAACTTACATTTTGTGCAGTTAAGTCTTACCAATTCGTTTCAGAACTGTAGCAAGCATGTATTTGTTGTAAACGAAGGTTTTAAATCCAGTTAGTTTTTTTAGGGAAAAAGCTCGCACACTCCTTGGTATTCTTTTGTTGAGTTTATTTTCTT
>NC_055959.1:34290681-34295681 GCF_018492685.1 Alosa sapidissima | reverse complement strand
GTTCTGTGATCTAAGAGGTCTGTGGGGGATGTAAAATTTAAACATGTCTGATATATATGTTGGCCCCATCCCGTGCAGTGCTTTAAAAAACAGTAGCAGTACTTTAAAATCTATCCTAAAAGAAACTGGCAGCCAATGCAGGGACTTAAGTATGGGGGTGATATGTTCTCTTCTGCTTGTCTTTGTTAGGACTCGTGCTGCAGCGTTTTGAACTAATTGAAGCTGTCTAATTGTCTTTTTTGGAAGTCCTGTGAAGAGCCCGTTGCAATAGTCCAGCCGGCTTGAGATAAAAGCATGGACAAGCTTTTCCAGGTCAGACTGGGACATAAGGTCTCTCAGCTTGGCAATGTCGCTTGAGTTCCTTGAGAGTCACTGTATGAAATGGAGTTTATGACCCAAAGCCCTCCCTTCTGCTGGAAAGAAGCGTCCTGCACAGAGGGCCAACTGCACGTGGCGTTTCTACCACAAGAGGGCAGCATTGCACCCTGCAATGCATCTGCATCTACCGGTTAAGCGCACAACAAAATAGATTCATTATTTTTCCTGTGGAATTCAGCAATCACCCTTTGCATTAATACTCATCCCATTTACATTAGTACTCATCCCATTCACATGGGATTTAACACAATATGTCTATACAACTGCAATGGAGAGGTAAAATTAACTTAATATACCCAAATCCATTGAAACCTTGCCAAAGCAAGATTTAAATCTATTAACTGGCTTACACATTTCTGTGTAAAGGTTAAAGGCATGTCGTACAACGTCGTGTTTATTAAAAGTAATTAATTTGTTTAGTCATGAAATCCATCTTCGCAATCTCTAGCGCCACAGCAATCCCTTAAAGCGACGGAACGCGTTTCGGCAGACGGCTCCTACAGGGAGTGGGAACAATACCGTCGGGGTCCGCACCGGAGAACAGAGCGCCTTTTTCCCCTTCACATGAGCAAAAGATCCGTTCCAACGTTTTTACATTTCGTCAACGGCGGTTACTTCACTTTTAACACAGCGAACCACGGAACCTTGCAGCAATACCGGTGAGTTCCTTTGAAATCCAAATACTAAGCTATACCTGATGCACCTTTTGATGCCACGGTGGTTTGGATAATTGGCCATCGGTTTTACGCAGAGCAGCGCTTTTATCAGCGATAGTTTGCGTTAGTCACCGTGGAGACCAGCTGCTTCGTCAGGTTTGTCAGTTTAACTGATTGTGGGTCCGCATCACTGCGTACATCATGGGCAAAGCATGGAATCGCCACTGATTTGTCTCAGGTATAGCCACGAGTGTTTCAGTCATCGATGCTTTGCCTCGCATATGGGAAAATCTGCGAGCCGTGCGGTTGCCAGCTCGTGGAGCGCACAGCAAAGCACAGCACACAGCACAGCACTGCACGGGGAAAGAATATGTTGCATCACTGCAATCAAGGCATTGAAACTCACATGCGACGCTCTAGGCTCGCCCTTTCTGATTTATGGCGGTCACTTGAGTTATCCACTGAAATGTGAGTGGGGAATGGAATCTTCAAGTTGGTACATACTGTATAGCCATATAGCCTGGACAATATATCTACCATTTGCATTTTAGCCATTCTCCTTTCAGTCTGCATTCTCGCGTACACACCAACCGGCACTCTCAGGGTTGGGACGAAAGAAAAGGGCTTATTTCAACACGGAAGTAGTAGAAGACTGACTACGGGGCACGCTGTTGCTGCTTGCGTATCGCACTATACCAGCTTGTCAAAGTAGGCTAGCTTTCTAGTAGGCATTGTGTTTATTATGCGTCAGCATCAACCACATTTATGGGAAAATCACTCTGTTTACTTTAAAGTTAAACAGAAAGGTGTAATTGAAAGTTTGTTTTAAAGGTGATTATTAGTCATTGATGAATGGTTTAACTGTAGCTGTGGCATTATCTAGACTTGGGCCAGGGTTAGATCAGGGGTCATGTCATCAGGTCAGACACACACACACACACACAGAGAGAGAGAGAGAGGTGGTGAGTTTGTGGACACACTAATTCTCATGCTTGCGACTTCCTTTAATGGTCTTCAATATTTAATCGAAGGAAACGTTTTTGGTTTGTTTTATATGTGGACATCCACTCCTGTATTATGTAGATATGCGTATCTACTTCAGTCAAAGTTTGGGCCGATAATAGCATCAGGTTCTCTGTGTGTGTGTGTGTGCGTGTGTGTTGTGTCTGTGTGCATTTGTGTTTGTCATCTGTTCTACTCCTACACCCTGAGGCTGCATCTGACTCAGTCGCTGCATGAGACCTCAGTCAGATGAGAGATGGGATTACTCATGTCAGGTGGACTTCACACTGGCAGATAGACAGGCCTGGGTATTCATAAAAACATGTGTGTGTATGTGTGTGTGTTTGCGTGCGTGTGTGCCCTCGTGCGTGCGTGCTTCCGTGTACGTGCGTGCTTGCGTGTGTGTGTACGTATGCATGTGTGTGTGTGCGTGCGTGTGCACGTGTGTGTGCGTGCGTGTGCATGTGTGTGTGCTTGTGTGTGCGTGTGCATGTGTGTGTACGTGTGTGCGTGCGTGCGTGTGCATGTGAGTGTACGTGTGTTTGTGCGTGCGTGTGTGCGTGTGTGTGTGCATGTGTGTGTGCTTGTGCGTGTGTGTGCATGTGTGTGCATGTGTGTGTGTGTGATTAGCATATCAAGCCTGGGGAGTGGCTGTCTTGTGGACAGGCTGTTTTAAGGGGGATTAAAGCGGTTCCTCCTTCATCCCTCTGCTGCTTTGAAAAAAAAAATGGAAACATCACCAGAATTTGTTTTAGCAGCTTTCCCACATCCAACTGGGGCCGTGAGATCTGACCCAAGCTAAGGCCTTCACTCAGCATCACAAAAACAGGAAGAGAGAGATCGAGATGAAGGAGGAAAAGAGGAAGATGAAGTGTGTGTGTGTGTGTGATAGGGGTTAAGGGTTGTGACTCCAGCATCTTGGTGCATGTGTGTGTCTGTGTGTGTGTGTGATGGGGGTTAAGGGTTGTGACTCCAACATCATGGTGCATGTGTGTGTCTGTGTGTGTGTGTGATGGGGGTTAAGGACTGCATCACACTACTAATTAAAATCAATTCTTTGTAAATTGGCAACAAAGATTTAAGGCCTGATTACAATGCTGATTGGTGGCACGAAGAGGCTGAAGGGACTTAATGACTGTGACCTTTTCCCAGTGTTAACTCTGTGTGTGTGTGTGTGTGTGTGTGTGGGGATCTGTGGGTTCTCTAACTGACGGTTCACATTAATGCATGTGTAACATAAGCATAAACAAATCAGTTGATGGCGTTTTCCGACATTTGAATATATTGGGCCGTATCGTGCACCCGGTGCAACGTGGCGCAAAGCGCGATGTAGATTCATATTGTGCACCCAGTCAGTGATACACTCTCCACTTATTAACCCTTGCGCCCAGAAGTCCACTGACCAGGGACTTACACAAACACACACACACTTTCTCTCACACTCACACATGCACACACACACATATACAAACATACACACACACACACACACACACACACACTTTCTCTCTCTCCCTCTGTATCGCTCACATACAGAGCACGCACGCACACACACACACACACACACACACACACACACACAGATGTCACTGATCACCTTCAGGTCTCCTGCTGTCTCATTCATAAACATAACCCCATCCCGCACTCACTATGTCCAGCTCTGCCAGACGCAGGGGTCGTTGCCATGGTAACGGGCCGGCATGCTAATCGCACTTGTGTGACACGTCACATTATCACATGCTACTGTTCTTTCTGCTGCTGTGTTCCGTCCTGAGCTTCACAGAGCGCAGCAGTGCAGACATAAACAAGTAAACAAAGCAACAACCCAATGTCATAAACAAGTAAACAATCAAACAAAGCAACAACACGATGTCATAAACAAGTAAACAAAGCAACAACACAATGTCATGTCAGGATGGAGGTGTCACAGTGCTCTAGTATGTAATGTTTCATTCTCTTTGAAACCTCTGAATGGAGGCTGAAACGCTTGGCAGAGATTCTTGTCAACGTTTCAAAGTGTATATTTTACCAACACAGGTAGCAGATGGGCAGGGATGAGGCCCAGATGTGTGAAGGTTCTGCTGAGCCCATTCTGACAGGTCCAGAGGGATGTGGGTCTGCATGGTTGGTTCTGGTCCAGAGGGATGTGGCTCTGCATGGTTGGTTCTGGTCCAGATGGATGTGGCTCTACGTTCTGGTCCAGAGGGATGTGGTTCCGCATGGTTGGTTCTGGTCCAGAGGGATGTGGTTCTGCATGGTGGCAGCATTGTGCGGACCCCCCCTGCAATCTCTGGCAATCTCTAATTATTGTTTTAACTGCAAATATGGGCATTTTCTAGGCATGTACCATTGACATACCAAGGCCAATACATTTCCTTCTCATTTGAATTGTCTATATTGAAGAATGACTAGGATGTTTGACCTCTGTGTGATTCTGTTACTGTTTTAAGGTTCACAAGTTTCAGTTACATTTTGTAACTTTCTAGTACCAATAATTGTGGAACATATTTAATTCTGTATGATGATTATTTGTTTCTTCTCAGAATAAATGTGCCTCCTCTGAAGGCTGAGTTTGTTTACTATCCAATGAGTTTGTCATTGGGATAGTTTTTTCACTCATCTCTAGCAGGGGTGCCAATAAAAATAGAGGGTAAATAAGGCATATAGCTGCAGGAGGAGGACTTCTGTTACTCCTGTTACCTTTTCAAAAAAATACTTTAGTTTGTTTATTTGAGTTGCAGTGAGACACACCAGCACATTTGGTGGAAAATAACAGCAGTGTGTTTGTAAACCGTGTTTAGCTGTTTGTACATTAGTAGATAAATAAAACACTTTGGGAATACAAACAGTATGCTCTAGATTTGAGGCAGAGCATCACTTCGTATCTAAGAAGGCACCCCAAAATGAAGTTTCTATGTCTGTGTTTTTAAAAACAACAATATTTAAAATTCCCCTCACGTAACA
>NC_055959.1:34263631-34281996 GCF_018492685.1 Alosa sapidissima | reverse complement strand
CCACAGTGCTATGGGGAAATGCACGTCAGAGTAGACCTCTCCACAGTATAAGCAGATCTGTAAAATGCACGTCAGTGGAGTAGACCTCTCCACAGCATGAGCAGATCTGTAACTGTATTGATCATTGGATCAATTCATCACACAATGCACAAAAGAGCTCATCCTCACTCACTCCAGATATAATCCCAGGCTTTCAGACTCTGAGGCAGTGCGTTTGGCATGTCTATCGAAGGGCAGTGCGTTTGGCATGTCTATCTAATGGCATGAGAAATCAAATCAGTCCATCTAGTGTCATGTACTGGCCATCTAACTCAGTGGCCCTGTAGGACCAACATTCTTATGAGAAGCCATCATGGAAATGCAATAACTGAATATGTACTCCCTCTAAGAACCAATGTGAGGTTATCTAGGGGCCTACAAATTAATAGTGTAAAGAGGTGACCCAGGAAGATGTTTTTTAAAAAGATTTATTGATTGTATAACTCAACCTCATGAGCTGAAGTCAGTTCAGCGGTAAGTGCTTTAATATCTCATCTGAATCTGTCTCTCTGTCCCGTGGCAGGAGTCCAATCAGACTTGGGATAGCAGGACGGTACAGATCGCCAACATGCCGGTCGCCTCGTCAAGCTCGGACTCGGGTAAGTGACTTTACCTCTCTTTTGTCTATCTAGCCATCTCAGCAGAGTCACAAGGAAGGACTACATACATGGGATCAGTAAATAGCAAGAGGATCAATATCTTATCTCTCTCTCTCTCACTCACTCACTCACTCACTCACTCACTCACTCACTCACTCACACACAGTCTGATTTCACTTATCTCTCTCTCTCCATATCCCCCTGACAAATACTTACCCATTCTCATCACTCTCTCCCTCTCTCTCACACACACACACACACACACACACACACACACACACACACACACACACACACACACACACACACACACACACACACACACACACACACACAGTCTGGGTCTTGTGTCATATATGTCATATGCAGCCGTGCAGGTAAAGAGTTAGTGGCCATTCAGGGGTCATTCCACTCTGTGGAAAAGGGCCATTCGTTCTGCTGTATGAACCTTTACTGGTCCAATTTAAAATGTAACCACACGTTTCAGAGTGGCCTTAGAAGAAAGAAAACGAGTGAGAGAGAGAAGAGAGAGGGAAAGAGTGAGAGAGAGAAAGAGTGAGAGAGAGAGAGAATAGAGTGAAGGGGAAAGGCAGCCAGGCGTAGGTAAGACTGACAGCAGAGGGGGATACAAAGAGACAGAGGGAGAGAAAGAGGAGAGAGAAAAAGAGCGAGAGAGAGAGAGAGAGAGAGAGAGAGAGAGAGAGAGAGAGAGAGAGAGAGAGAGAGAGAGCGAGAGAGAGAGAGAGAGAGAGAGCGAGGAGAGCGAGAGAGCGAGAGCGAGAGCGAGAGCGAGAGCGAGAGAGAGAGAGAGAGAGCGCAAGGGACGAGAGTTTATTTTATTACACTGCTCCACAGCAATTTTATTTTTGCTGTGCTGGATGTGCATTGTTTTGTTGTTGATGTGCATTGTTTTGTTGTGTTGATGTGCATTGTTTAATTGTGTTGATGTGCATTGTATCGTGTTGCACAGTCATGCCAATAAATCCTGTTTGTTGTTAGAGAAAAAGGAGGAATGGAAAGCTCACGCTAGAGAGAGAGAAAGAGAGGAGAAAGCTCACACTAGAGAGAGAGAAATCTCATCTCACACATCTCAGATTACAGGTCACTCTGGGGGGGCGAAGCTGGCCAATCATGGGCTAACCGTGTGGGAGGGTTCTAGAGGGTTCCAGAGGGTTCCGTCTCTGGTGTGGCATAACGAGCGGCCTAATGGTGGTCTCTGATTTAGGTGCGGGTGTCACGAGCAGGGACAGCTCACCTCCCTCACTGCTGCGCCACGCACAACACCAGCCCATTACCCAGGGTGCACCTGGGGTGTCACCACCATCCCCATCACTCATCACCTCACACACCACTAATCTCAACCTCAGACACTCCACTTACTGCACACACACACCGCAGGATATGTCCAACTGAGACACACACACACACACACACTCACACTCACCGCATGATATGCCCACCTGAGACACACACACACACACACACACACACCGCATGATATGTCCAACTGAGACACACACACACTCACTCACCGCATGATCTGTCCAACTGAGACACACACACACACACACTCACTCACCGCATGATATGTCCACCTGAGAGACACACACACACACACACACACACACATACACCGTATCGTATGTCGACCTTGGCACACACCATATGATACAACCTGAATTCCAAAAAAGTTGGGACGCTTTGTGAAACGTGAATAAAAAAAGAATGCTATGAATTACAAATCATGTCAACCCTATATTTAATTGAGAATAGTTCAAAGACAACATATCAACTGTTGTAGGAGAGAAACTTGACTATTTCATGGAATATATAAGCACATTTTTAATTTGATGCCAGCAACACGTCTCAAAAAAGTTGGGACTGGGGCCACCTGTGTGTGCAAATGATGAAACAATATAAGAATAATGTTCCCATGGTTTCCATGGTTTCCATTCAATGTATGGACGCAAAGATACCCAACATTCAACACTGATACAAATGAAACCATGGGAACAATCCCCTCCCCACGCCCCATGGAATTGCGAAGGATTTTAGGATTTCATCATCTACAGTACATAATACAATTAAAATATTTAGAGAATCCAGAGAAACCTTTAAAACAAGAGACAGGGCTGAAAATAAATATTGGATGGCAGTGGTCTTTTGGGCCTCAGATGGCACTGCATTAAAAACAGATCTGTTTCTGTAAAAAAAATCATTGTCTATTTATTCAGCATTTATTATGATGTCAGGAACATGTATGGTTCATTTTGAAAGAAGGGAAGTTATTCACATTTTGAAATAATAGTGCCTTCATGAGCGTCGATTATAATGGACACTAGGACCAAAATACTATGATGGAGATAGTGGAGAGAATTCTGTATAGGATGGATGGGTCAGATTTGGAGCGATTTGTAAGATGTTTTTTTTTTTTAGCATAAATAGATAGGAAATCACAACCAAAAATAAATTGGAGGACACTTTTTTTTTTGGGGGGGGGGGGGGGGGGGGGTTCTCAGGTGGATATGGGGTACACTAAAATGGCGGCTACCTGTGTCGGTTACTTACGGATACACACCATTTGATATATGGGGTACACTAAAATGGAGGCTGCCTGCGTTGGTCTACGTATTGTCATGCGCTTTATTATATTTGTGGTTCACTAAAGCAGTAACTGTTTGTCCACTTAGGGGCATAAACCATGTGATATGTGGGTAAATTAAGGCAATGGCCCTCTGTCTACTTATAGTCATGCACCTTATGATGTGTCTACTTATAGTCATGCACCTTATGATGTGTGGGACACCGTAGCATGGCCACTGTCATCAGGATGTTGTAACCATGACACCGTAGCATGGCCACTGTCATCAGTATGTTGTAACCATGACATCCATCTCAGAAATGTGTTCACCTCCAGAGAAGACTAACGGGATGCCATCAAGTGTTTGGAAGTTATACCAGCAGAGTGAGTCATTTGGATAAAATCTCTGGATTTCTGGAATTTCTTCCATTCATTTGGACATACAAATATAGCCCGTATATAGCCTAAAAAAATGTAATACATATTAATTTATTTGTTTTTGTCTTGATGTCTCTGTGTCGAGCGCTTTGGGTTCCACTTTGTGCATATACTGTAAATTGCGCTAATTGCGCTATATAAATAAACTTGCTGAAACTCTTATTAACTATAGTTTTATAGTCTAGTTGATTCATAATTTTCTTCATCTTTAAATGGTATCGTAAACACTGTGGCTTGTTAGTAATTATATTACCAACAATGGTAGGCTGCTTGTCTGGCAATGTGAGACACAATCACTGCAAGATAGAGCTTTGTTTTCTCTAGCCTTCAATGTTTGTGACATGACGTGACGTGACGTGTGGTGAGTGTGCCATTGTGTGCACCACTGCCACGCTGTTGAGCAACGTGATGTGACGTGACGTGTGGTGAGTGTGCCGTTGTGTGCACCACTGCCACACTCTTGAGCAACGTGACGTGACATGACGTGACGTGTGGTGAGTGTGCCGTTGTGTGTATTCAGTCCTCTCATGGCACGCTCCTTGTTTAGGGTTTATTTCTGTCAGATGTCAGTACTTAAAAAGCCAGTGGTATGTTTCTGACAAGCGCTGTGTGTGTGTGTGTGTGTGTCGTGCAGTCTGTTGTTGATGGTGTGCAAAGGGTGTGAAGCGTGTCAGTGATGCAGCGTGCCCTTTATCGCCTCAAAAAAGAGACCTGTCATCACAGCTGCCTGCAAGCGTGTAATCACATTCTCTCAGCACACACACACACACACAGTCCTGATGTGAGACCACGAATCTCTCTCTCTCTCTATCTATATGTGTGTGTGTGTGTGTGTGTGTGTGTGACTCAGGAGTGAGTGTGAAGTTTGTGCAAAAAATTAAATGTGTCACTGGGAGTGTTTATTTTTGTGGAAGCTGCTCAAATTTGTGTCAACTAAAGCATCACATGGCAGGAGAAGGGGGCGGGGGTGATTTTACTGGAAGATAAGGGATGAAAACATTTTAATTAGTTAAATTCATTCATATGAGGAAATAATTTACTCAGTCATGGAAGAGAAGTGTAACTACCCCCCCCCCTTTTTAGCCTACTTAAATACAGATTAATATGTTCAATAATGTCTAGTCAGTACAACATATAAAGGAAGGTCTATAGATAGAAATTGTGAAAATACAATATGTAGATAGTTTGGTCTTTTCATGTAGCCTTGGCAACTATCTAGTAGGCTATAGGCCTGAATACGGTAATATGCACATGAATTGACACTTGTTAAACTCACCTCAACAATGATTTTTTGCAATCATTTAACCCGCCATGGGTAATGCTAGAGAAAAGAGATAAAAGCCCGCCTACACTGAAAACTGATTGGTTGATTTAGCGAAACAGGCCAATCAGGATGCTCTCTGTCTTGGATGCGCTCAGACACACACGCACCACCCCTGTCTCTCTCTCCCGTCGTGTGCACGCTACACTCAGATGCACACGCGGTCTCGCATGCGCGCTCTTGATCGCTCACTATAGATTCCGGGAGATTTTATCTAATTTGCGGGCGTCAGGAAGCAGCTATCAATATGCGGGATACTCACGGAACTTCCGGGAGACTTGGAATGTCTGTGTTTAGCTGTATAAAGATAAGGGGCTAGGCTAACTGTTCTTTTGAGTGGCATCTGATCTGTCTGTCGGCACCCTGTAGTGAGGATGCAGTCTTTGCCTCATTATCCATGCTGAAGTAGCCTGGCCTTGCCTTCCTACGTACTTCCGCTCGATTTTCATCTCCCTCCAAGACTCCGTCTGGGATTCCGTCCATTGGCCTCGCTCGCAACGGAGAATTCGGCTCCGAGCCAATCAGCGAGCAGGAGGCGGGAGTTGTGAGAGACGACGTCGAGATTCTGTGCTGTGTTTGAATTGTAGTCCTCGAGGAGTTGGCAATGGCATAAGTTAATGAAGCAATTCAGTCCGTGCTGGCTACGCTTCCAAATATTCAGGAATTGAAGTCCGAACAAAAGGAGTGTTTAACACATTTTATTTCGGGCAAAGATGTCGTGGCCCTACTCCCTACGGTATATTAAATTACAGCATGTGCGGCAGACCCAGTTTGAACGAAGAGGCGTGTTTTCAATGATCACATCTAGCTTTGACAATTGTGATGATATTGTAGCGCCGAGGCTATTTGCCCCCGTGTTGGGCTTTCCCCTGCGTTCCCCTGTGTCTTCAGGAGTGTGCGTGTGCGTGTGTGTGTGCGAATGTTTGTGTCTCCCTCTCCTTCCTGTGTCATAGAATGTGTCAATGAGTTCTGATGTGTTTTGATTGGGGGGAGGTGTCCGGGAGGGAATATTTTGGGTTCAGATAGGTTAGCGATTGATAAGGGAAGAGGATTGAATAGGGGGTTCTAAGACGTCTAGTAAGTTTAGTCAGAGTAGAAGTGTATTATGTGCGAGTGAGTTGTGTTGCGTTGTGTTGTTGGCCGATGAGTGTGAATGACTAGTGATTAAGACCGTGATTTATCAGCGATCAGTTTGTTGTTTTGTAGTGGACACCTCCTGTTGCCCGTGCACTAGCCTGTACATCTATAGGAAATAAACTACCGGAGTTTTGGAACGATATATCAGCCTCCCCGTCTCCTAACTTCTCATCGGCGTTACAATATGTTATCTTCAACCTTACTTTTGAATAGTAATCTGCTATTTGCTATTCTTCCACTAACTCTTACATTTGTATCGCAAAGCTGGCATCAGTCATTTACATCCATCTTGTTCGCTCTGGTGGGGAATGGTTGTTGTAGGCTATACAGCGCATGCAATTTCTGAGCGTTGTAGTGTAGCTTAGGCTACTTCACGATCGAGCTGGCACATAACATACGTCACTGCCAAACGTTAGCGATTGGGTGAAATCTGATCCAATCGTTTCAAACTTCTACAGAGTCCACGCATCCAGCTTGCAAACGTTCGTCAATAGCCGAGATCCCAGACCCTTATAGAGGCGAAACGTACCAAGGGGATGGCAAATGGCCAGGCTAATGCTGAAGTCACACGCCGTGTGTTCCAACATTTCTCAGTCTTAATAGAGTACCGAAGTGTGACGTAGCGTTTCCATGATGGCAGAATCACTGGATCTAAACAAACTTTCGAAGTGGCTTAAATAGCATTGAATGTAGACATGTGACATAATTTCTAAAAATAAATATATCCAAAAAACGTGTTTTACCTACTAGGTAAAAAATTGGTTACTATACTATGGTTAGATTGGTTTGTTTAGATCCAGTGAAATTGCTGCCTTGACAACGCTACGTCATGGCTTCGGTACTCTATTTATTTCAAAAATTGTCTTTACACAGACTAGAGTCTGTGCTGATGGACAGGTGTCAGTCACACAGCAGAACCTCACTTCCCCCAGTGACCACAGCAGAACCTCACTTCCCCCAGTGACCACAGCAGAACCTCACTTCCCCCCTGCCTTCCTCCTCTCCAGCTGGGAGGAAACATCAATCCTGCCTGCCTTTCCGCGTCTCCTCCCCCTCGTACTTCTTCTCCTCCTCCCCCCTGAGTGCAGCTCTGGTAAGAAGCCCGGGGAGGCTGACAGCCGTCCACTTAGAGAGGGAGTGAGATGGAGAAGAGAGAGAGATGGAGAAGAGAGATGGAGAAAGACAGAGAGTGAGAGAGAGGGGAGAGAGAGATGGAGAAGAGAGATGGAGAAAGGGAGGGGAGACAGAGAGAAAGTGCGAGAGAGGGGAGAGGGAGAGAAGCAGAGGAACAAGAGTGAGTGAGTGAGTGAGAAAGAGAGAGAGAGAGAGGCAAGGGAAAACCCCTGGGAGGTTAAGGGAGAGGAAAAGACTCCGGCAAGATCAGCTAAACAGCCTCTCTAACAAAACACTTCAGAGAGAGACAGACACAGAGACAGGGAGATAGAGAGAGAGAGAGAGAGGGGGGGAATAAGGAGAGAGAAGGGAATAGAGTGAGATAGTGGATGTGGGAAAGCGAAAATCACAGTCAGTGAGAGAAGAAAGCGAGTGAATGAGAGAAAGACGTGAGGAGAGAGAGAAAAAGAGAGAGAGCTAGAGTGAAAGATAAGAAAGGGAGTAAGTGAGACAGAGGGAGGCCTGGAAGTTTTGGCTCCTCATTAGTCTGCTCCTCCAGCTCTTGTGTGTGTGTGTGTGTGGGTGTCGGGTGTGTGTGTGTGTGTGTGTGTGTGTGTCGGGGTTGGGTGTGTCGGTGTTGGGTGTGTGTGTGTGTGGTGTGTGTGTGTGGTCTGCTGGTGGGTGAGTAAATGGCTGGCAGCTTCTTCCACTGGCGCTCTCAGGAAGAGCTGGGCTCTGCAAGCTCACTGCTGGGGTCAGACCTCCTACACGGACACGGTAAGACACCCAAGGGCCGTGTGTGTGTGTGTGTGTGTGTGTGTGTGTGTGTGTGTGTGTGTGTGTGTGTGTGTGTGTGTGTGTGTGTGTGTGTATGGGAGCTGTAAGAGAGGAAGCTGGTATGCGAGCTGTTGAGATGAAAAGATAATGAAGATAATGATTCAGGCTAATTGTATGTTGTCAGTTGTAATGATACTATAAAAAATGACGTTCAGAGGGTGTCACACGTGGTGAAGCCTAACAGCATCTCTGCACTGACGAACAAACGTATTTTGTTCTAAAGATATATTTAATTTGATAGATTAACCTAGCATACTTCATAAATATATATTTTATTTTATAGATTAACCTAGCATATTTCATAAAATTTAATTGGATAGATTAACCTAGCATACTTCATAAATATATAATACATTTGATAGATTAACCTAGCATACTTAATAAATATATATTTAATTTGATAGATTAAGCTAGCATACTTAATAAATATATATTTAATTTGATAGATTAAGCTAGCATACTGCATTTCATTCTCAGCATAGGAACACACTGTACAGTTGTTGTGGTCACTCTGTTGACATTCTGTAAGTTAGTTGTTGTTGTTGATACTGGTAATGATGCTGTATTGCATGTTGTTGTTGATGTTGTTGATGCTGGTAATGATGCTGTATTTATTGTTGTTGTTGATGCTGGTGATGATGCTATATTGCATGTTGTTGTTGATGCTGATAATGATGCTGTATTGCATTGTTGTTGTTGATGCTGGTAATGATGCTGTATTGCATTGTTGTTGTTGTTGATGTTGTTGTTGATGCTGGTAATGATGCTGTATTGCATTGTTGTTGTTGATGCTGGTAATGATGGCATATTGTATATTGATTGTGCTCAGTGGGATGGCTTTAATTCACAGCCCACATGGATGAAATGCGAGATGACCCTGGTCACCTCAGAGAAGCGAGCTCCATCTGCATGCATGCAATCTGGCCCTCAGGGCTGCACCAGATCAGGGCTGCGTCTGGGCCACACATAGGCCAGATCTACTGTGTAGAGTGTGAGGTCCTGTCAGGACGATGCTTGGTGAGAGTATAGCCTACTCATAATCACTATTGTGGAGTTCAAATGTAACACCCACTGCTGGTCAGGTTACGATCTGTTTTGATGTGGCTCATACCTTTTATGTTTTGAGTTTTTCAGTGCACCATTCCATCAGCTACATATCAGGATTTGTTAACTACTGTAAATTCATCGCAGACTGACTTATTTCACCAGATAAATATATTGGCATCTATTTGAATAGGCCGGTATTATCTGAGTCCATCTATTTGAATAGGCCGGTATTATGCGATTCCATGACACAGATCTGTGGCAGCATTGTCAGTGTGCTGGGTTGCTCCAGATAGAGTGTTGCTGATTGTTGATGTATTGACATCATGCTTTATCTAGGCTGCACAGGCAAAGTGTGCTCCATAAATTATTGATGTACCTACTCAGTAATGCGGGAAGCACCTACTAGGGTACTTCGATCCCACTCTCCGCCTGTGCAGAAGAGGCTATGCTGTTGTGTGTGTGTGTGTGTGCCATAGGCTTGTGGCACACATGCGAATGATGTTTGTGTGTGATGACATGCATGTGTGAGTGTGTGTGTAAGCTTGAGCATGCGCTGTGAGTGTCTAAATGATTATGTTTTTTTGTCCACATGTGTGTGTGTGTGTTAGTGTGTGTGTGTGTGTTAGTGTGTGTGTGTGTGTGTGTGTGTGTGTGTGTGTGTGTGTGTGTGTGTGTGTGTGTGTGTGTGTGTGTGTATTTCCAGCTGTGTGACGTCGGCGCTGGCACTTGTGCGCATAATGGAGACAAAGCTCTGGTTACTCTGGTGACTGCTGAGTGCCCCACGAGCACTAATTGTCTGGTTAATAGCCGCAACTCTAATTGTTTTACTGTTGCCATGACCATGGATATGGGATCTAACGGCCCACGCTGGGGCAGCCCTGCTGTAAAACGCCTCGTTTGATGAATGAACTTCCTGCGCCATGGACGACCATGACCGGAGATATACATGACATGAACGCACGGCTTGTGTTCACATGCACATCTGCACCTTTACGTTAGTGAACTCATTAATTAATGTGCAGGACATCTATTATCTAAATGGATATTTACATTTATTGACTCTGCATTAAACTCATGTATTATTGCAATTAAACGTGCACAGTGCACTTTTTATTCAAGGTGCCTTGCAATACAGTGCAGATCCATCCTATAGGAACATCAGTATGTGTGCTCCCTATAGCACCATCAGTATGTGTGCTCCCTATAGGACCATCAGTATGTGTGCTCCTTATAGCACCATCAGTATGTGTGCACCCTATAGCACCATCAGTATGTGTGCTCCCTATAGGACCATCAGTATGTGTGCTCCCTATAGGACCATCAGTATGTGTGCTCTGTATATCTGGCCCCTATAGGACCATCAGTATGTGTGCTCCCTATAGGACCATCAGTATGTGTGCTCCCTATAGGACCATCAGTATGTGTGCTCTGTATATCTGGCCCCTATAGGACCATCAGTATGTGTGCTCCCTATAGGACCATCAGTATGTGTGCTCCCTATAGGACCATCAGTATGTGTGCTCCCTATAGGACCATCAGTATGTGTGCTCTGTATATCTGGCCCCTATAGGACCATCAGTATGTGTGCTCCCTATAGGACCATCAGTATGTGTGCTCCCTATAGGACCATCAGTATGTGTGCTCCCTATAGGACCATCAGTATGTGTGCTCCCTATAGGACCATCAGTATGTGTGCTCCCTATAGGACCATCAGTATGTGTGCTCCCTGATATCTGGCCCCTGGCGTTGGTGCTGTGAGCACCAGGCTCTACCCGGTGAACTTCAGGAGCTCATGTAGCCAGGAAGAACCTATTGTGTGTGTGTGTGTGTGTGTGTGTGTGTGTGTGGTGGCCAGTGCCAGTTCTGCCAACCCAGTGTGTGTGTGTGTGTGTGTGTGTGTGTGTGTGTGTGTGTGTGTGTGGTGGCATAGTTTCTCATGTGCCAGTTCTGCCTACACAGTTCTGCCAGTCTGTCTGGTATTGCACCCCTCCCCTGACTCAAGGCCAATAGTAGACACACACACTGTAAGACGCCTTTTGCATCCCTTTTGCATCCCTTTTGCATCCCTTTTGCATCCCTTTTGCATTCCTAAAGAAAATGGTTACAGAACGTTCCGTGACGTACAGAAGATTCCTGTTTTCATTTGATTATGACTATTGTGTTAGCCACCATTTGTCAGGAAACTCTTAGCCCTGACCATACCCCCTGCTAAGCTTGTCCATTGCCTGTCTCCACTCGGTCTGGAAGATACTTGAACTCAACCACTAGAAACTGAAATGCAACGGGCAAATGACAAATGATGATGTATTTGTGTTTGGTATCATTTTTAATGTCTCAGTGCGATAAGTAATAGGGTCTCAATTGTACAAATGTAAAATAAGTGTATATCAGTTTTCTGTAATCTGGGAGAAAATGGTCCATCTTCTGCTGGAAAAATCCCACCACCTTTTGGTGGTCTGATAAGGATACCCTGCTGAGACTGGGGTCTCCAAGTTTGAATACTGTCTATATGTTAATTCCTGCTTTGTAGTGTAATGCAAGATGCCCCTGTTCTGGCTGGATACTTAAGGGTGATGAAAACCCCATTCTAGGAGTTTTGCCTGCTTCTCAGGACTCCCACCTTATGTGTAGTTGGATTTAATAGGAAACCTTCTGTTTCTCAGAGCCTTCAATCGTAGTTGAAATCTTTGCCAGGTATGCTATATTTTGACCTTAGGTTTATTTTAAATTGATTGTTAAATTGCTTTGAGGTTTACCATCTATTATGTGTTTATTGGTTAACTGTAGTGTATGATTATTCCTGATACTAAAATAAATTGTTATATTGATTAACAATCTGTAGCAATCTCTCTTGTGGTTACGGTAAGGAATGTATGATGAACAGTATTTGGTGAAGAGGTAATCCGTTGGAATAGCCTATATATTACGGATTGGTGGTTGATTCAACCATGGTAGATATGTGACTAGTATTTAAGATATAAATGGAGTCAGATGGTCAACTAATAATTAATAGTTCAATTAAATCTCATTGAAGCACCGGATAGGACAGAACACGTATTTTCTGGGAATTGTGCTACAATTTCCCGGTTTTCAGTGTGGTGACCCCGATGTGATACACACACACACACACACACATACACATCTCACCCCTCCCCTAACTCACTCCATGCCAATTCAATTTCAAGCGTTGTCTGCCATGCTGAAAGAGAAGACATAAATGACTTATTAGACAAGACATGGCTTTGGACCAGACATGGCATCCAACCACAACAACAACCACAATCACAACAATAACAACAACGACTCCTCTAGCAAATGAGTTCAAGATGAACTGATCACATTCTTGTGGGCCATCGCCTCTTGGTCTTGTAGATATGCTAGATGGCTGGATTTGAAGGCGCACTTTGATGGTAAAAACTAAAGTATCATCAGCAAGAGTGGAGTTTGAAAATGTGGTGTGGGACAGGGAGTGGTCTGCAAATGGAAGCGCCAGTTTTCCCTGTAGCCTGAGGCTTGTCCAGTGTTGTGCACGCTCAATGGTGTTTTATGCCACCACCGTCGACTTCAAGACAGCGCTGTGACCATCGACTTCAAGGCACCTGACCGTAACCCTAACCTTAACCCTTGCCTGAGCACTGGGCCTCCTATGCAGCGCTGCCTGGAAGACGACGTTGGGCGTAAAACAGCAAGTAAGGTTGTGCGCTGTGTGAGCGCTTCATTTTGTGGATGGCTGCCCTCACACCTGGTGTTGGTAGCTGGCACTGCGTGTCGCTCAGCTCATAAGTTGCGAGAGGGTGAGTGAGCAGGTGAGTGACAGGTGAGTGAGCGAGTGAGTGAGTGAGAGGGTGAGTGAGTGAGTGAGCGGGTGAATAAGAGAGTGAGTGAGAGGGTGAGTGAGAGGCCTCCACCCCTGCAGCCCGTCCATCCCCTTGCAGCTCTTGTACTGACATTTCAGATCTAAGCGTGTGTCACCATGTCTTCTGTGTGTGTGTGTGTGTGTGTGTATAAGTAAAAGTGTGTAATGGTCACCATGTATTCTGTGTGTGTGTGTGTGTTTGAGTAAATGTGTGTAAGTGTCACCATGTCCTCTGAGTGTGTGTGTGTGTGTGTGTGTGTGTGTGTGTGTGTGTGTGTGTTTGAGTAAAAGTTTGTAAGTGTCACCATGTCCTCTGAGTGTGTGTGTGTGTGTGGTTGTGTGTGTGTGTGTGTGTTTGAGTAAAAGTGAGTAAATGTCACCGTGTCCTACTCACAGACTAAATCCTCCAAGTGTCTGGAGGCCTAATGAGACCTCTGTGTACCAGGGACACAGGATCTGCAGACTTAAGCCTGCTAATTTGCCCCTGCTCAACATTCTATTGCCCCCCCCCCCAGCTACACCCTCAGCACCATGGAGCCTGTGATGCAGTTGCGGTGGCTCTCGTTGGTAATTACCCTCTCGAAGGGGCGGGGGTAGAACAGTGTCTCATCAAGGAAGCATACTTGGTGTAACCACGCAATTGTAAATATGGACACTAAATTAAACTCTAAATTAAATATCATGTTGGCAGAACATTGTCTTGTCCTTCCTCAGTGTCAGGATGGTGGCAAATGTTTTATTTCACAATCTAACTACAAATGTAGTGCTGGTGTTTGCTAGTGTAATCACAAATGCACGGACTAAATGAAATACACTAAATTAAATGCACTGACTAAATTAAATGCACTAAATTGAACGCACTAGCTAAATTAAATGTCATTATATTGAATTGGCGGCATATTGATATCAGTAGTATTTTATTTTATGGAAGAGACAGATTGTTTTCAGATTGTAAACTGTTCAGATTTTAAACTCAAATGTTATGTTACCCTCTAAAGCGTAACGTGCATCCTACATCACTGGTGTTGTGATGACACTGCAATAGTGCTTTTCTCTCTGTAAAGGGGATTTAGTGTTTGATGTATGATTAGGTAATTCAATGTGCTTTAAATATGTGAGAGCTAAACATTACTAAATAAAAGTGTTTAAGAGTGAACGATAGTAAATAGAACAGGGACTGAGGCTGGTTCAGGACCTCTGTGCTGAGAAAGAAAGAATGAAAGAAAGAAAAAAAGAAAGAAAGAAAGAAGGAAGGAAGGAAGGAAGGAAAAATGAAAGCAAAAGGGTAGTCCACGTGAGAATACTGGCTTGTCAATGAAAGCAAAAGGGTAGTCTACGTGAGAATACTGACTTGTCATTAAAAGCAAAAGGGTAGTCTACGTGAGAATACTGGCTTGTCATTAAAAGCAAAAGGGTAGTCTACGTGAGAATACTGGCTTGTCATTAAAAGCAAAAGGGTAGTCCACGTGAGAATACTGGCTTGTCATTAAAAGCAAAAGGGTAGTCTACGTGAGAATACTGGCTTGTCATTAAAAGCAAAAGGGTAGTCCACGTGAGAATACTGGCTTGTCATTTAAAGCAAAAGGGTAGTCTACGTGAGAATACTGGCTTGTCATTAAAAGCAAAAGGGTAGTCCACGTGAGAATACTGGCTTGTCATTTAAAGCAAAAGGGTAGTCTACGTGAGAATACTGGCTTGTCAATTAAAGCAAAAGGGTAGTCTACGTGAGAATACTGGCTTGTCATTAAAAGCAAAAGGGTAGTCTACGTGAGAATACTGGCTTGTCATTAAAAGCAAAAGGGTAGTCTACGTGAGAATACTGGCTTGTCATTAAAAGCAAAAGGGTAGTCTACGTGAGAATACTGGCTTGTCAATTAAAGCAAAAGGGTAGTCTACGTGAGAATACTGGCTTGTCATTAAAAGCAAAAGGGTAGTCTACGTGAGAATACTGGCTTGTCAATTAAAGCAAAAGGGTAGTCTACGTGAGAATACTGGCTTGTCATTAAAAGCAAAAGGGTAGTCTACGTGAGAATACTGGCTTGTCATTAAAAGCAAAAGGGTAGTCTACGTGAGAATACTGGCTTGTCAATTAAAGCAAAAGGGTAGTCTACGTGAGAATACTGGCTTGTCATTAAAAGCAAAAGGGTAGTCTACGTGAGAATACTGGCTTGTCAATTAAAGCAAAAGGGTAGTCTACGTGAGAATACTGGCTTGTCAATTAAAGCAAAAGGGTAGTCTACGTGAGAATACTGGCTTGTCATTAAAAGCAAAAGGGTAGTCTACGTGAGAATACTGGCTTGTCAATTAAAGCAAAAGGGTAGTCTACGTGAGAATACTGGCTTGTCAATTAAAAGCAAAAGGGTAGTCTACGTGAGAATACTGGCTTGTCATTAAAAGCAAAAGGGTAGTCTACGTGAGAATACTGGCTTGTCAATTAAAGCAAAAGGGTAGTCTACGTGAGAATACTGGCTTGTCATTAAAGCAAAAGGGTAGTCTACGTGAGAATACTGGCTTGTCATTAAAAGCAAAAGGGTAGTCTACGTGAGAATACTGGCTTGTCAATTAAAGCAAAAGGGTAGTCTACGTGAGAATACTGGCTTGTCATTGAAAGAGCAGGGACCAGTGAAATGTTCTGACATGGGAGCAGCCTGACAGAGGGTGTTTTATTGCTGTAGAAAATTAAACTGGCTGTGTGTGTGTGGGGGGGGGGGGGGGTGAGGAGGTCCACAAAGGAACATGGTGTGTTTGTAAAGCTGTGTGTGCCTACATGTATGCATGTGTGTGTGTAAGTGTATGTGTGTGTGTGTGTATGTATGTGCGTGTAAAGCTATAGTTGGTGTGGAGCGGGAAGGGTGTAGTCTGGAGGAGCTCTTTTGTTCCTGCAGCAGATGTGTGTGTGTGTGTGTGTGTGTGTGTGACTGGAAGGCGAGGCGAGGTGGTTGAACCTGTGCAGGTCCAGTGGCTCTGAGGAGCTCACAATATTGTGTCAGACCCCCTGAGTAGCGAGGCCTTTATCTGGCATTTGTGGGAGTTCAAAGAGTTCCAGTCGTGTGTGCGTGTGTGTGTGTGTGTGAGTGTGAGTGTGTGTGTGTGTGTGTGTTATGGCGGTTTGAAAACTGCTGCGGAGTTCCTTCAGGATGAATGAGTGAGCATGAACAAGAATGGGGAAAAAGAGACAGTGGAACAATACTGAGGACATGGAGCCAAGGGGCCACGAATGGTCTAATTCAGCCCCACAGACACAAGACAAGGGGCCACGAATGGTCTAATTCAGCCCCACAGACACAAGACAAGGGGCCACGAAGACAGAAGACAGAACACAAGGCCTTACTAATGGAGGAAATGGCTCTGAAAATCTCTTTTCACAATAATGACAAAAGCCTACATCCATCCATGAGTGAAAGTGGTGAAAGTCAGTGATCTTTCACTGAGTCACAGACAGCTCTGCAAGCACCTGGACCAGAATAACACCGTACAGTCACAACACACCTGGACCAGAAGAACACCCCACAACACACCTGGACCAGAATAACACCGTACAGTCACAACACACCTGGACCAGAAGAACACCCCACAACACACCTGGACCAGAAGGACACCGTACAGTCACAACACACCTGGACCAGAAGAACACCCCACAACACATCTGGACCAGAGGAACACCGTACAGTCACAACACACCCGGACCAGAAGAACACCATAGAGCAGGGGCCCCCAGATAGTTTGGCCCAAGGGCCAAGTTATGTCAAGCATGCCAAACCAAGAGCTAAAGCATCCAGAATTAAACATGCATACACCCGCAAATGCTTAAAATCAATAATCAAAAAATAATAATCAAAACATAATATTGAAAAATAATCATCCTAACACACACACACATTTGTATATCTGACTCCGACCAAAACATTTTCCTTTTAAGTTCACCTCTGAAAGCAAATGAACAACATTGTGACAATATAATAACTGCCAAAATGATCTTACTGATTATAAAAGGATTCTAGTATTCATGATTATATGTTGATACCGTTCAAAGAGAAGGATCAGTTCTGGCGTTATTAATCTGAATATGTTTTTTACAGCTTGAATGTTGCAGTAAAGTTAAAGGTGCTATAAGTGATGTAACACAGTCCATCTAGTGAATGAGGTCAGTGGATATAGTGCACTTTATAGTTAATGAGTGGATATAGCGCACTTTATAGTGAATGAGTGGATATAGCGCACTTTATAGTGAATGAGTAGATATAGAGCACTTTATAGTGAATGAGTGGATATAGCGCACTTTATAGTGAATGAGTGGATATAGCGCACTTTATAGTGAATGAGTAGATATAGCGCACTTTATAGTGAATGAGTAGATATAGAGCACTTTATAGTGAATGAGTAGATATAGTGCACTTTATAGTGAATGAGTGGATATAGAGCACTTTATAGTGAATAACCACGTGCTAGTTATTCAGTGAATGACTAGATATAGTGCACTTTATAGTGAGTAACCACATGCTAGTTATTCACCATCTAGTGAATAAGTAGATATAGTGCACTTTATAGTGAATGAGTGGGTATAAAGCACTTTATAGTGAATGAGTGGATATAGAGCACTTTATAGTGAATGAGTGGATATAGTGCACTTTATAGTGAATGAGTGGATATGGAGCACTTTATAGTGAATGAGTGGATATAGAGCACTTTATAGTGAATGAGTAGATATAGAGCACTTTATAGTGAATGAGTGGATATAGAGCACTTTATAGTGAATGAGTGGATATAGAGCACTTTATAGTGAATGAGTAGATATAGAGCACTTTATAGTGAATAAGTGGGTATAGCAATGAGTGGATATAGAGCACTTTATAGTGAATGAGTAGATATAGAGCACTTTATAGTGAATGAGTAGATATAGAGCACTTTATAGTGAATGAGTAGATATAAAGCACTTTATAGTGAATGAGTGGATATAGAGCACTTTATAGTGAATGAGTGGGTATAGAGCACTTTATAGTGAATGAGTAGATATAGAGCACTTTATAGTGAATGAGTAGATATAGAGCACTTTATAGTGAATGAGTAGATATAGAGCACTTTATAGTGAATAAGTGGGTATAGCAATGAGTGGATATAGAGCACTTTATAGTGAATGAGTAGATATAGAGCACTTTATAGTGAATAAGTGGGTATAGCAATGAGTGGATATAGAGCACTTTATAGTGAATGAGGGGGTATAGAGCACTTTATAGTGAATAAGTGGATATAGAGCACTTTATAGTGAATGAGTGGATATAGCAATGAGTGGATATAGAGCACTTTATAGTGAATGAGTGGATATAGCAATGAGTGGATATAGAGCACTTTATAGTGAATGAGTGGATATAGAGCACTTTATAGTGAATGAGTGGATAT
>NC_055959.1:34246131-34253631 GCF_018492685.1 Alosa sapidissima | reverse complement strand
TCAGTATATACTCAGGCATGTGTGTGTGTTCAGTGTATGCCCAGGCATGTGTGTGTGTTCAGTGTATGTCCAGGCGTGTGTGTGTGTTCAGTGTATGTGCGTGTGTGCGTGCGGGCGGGCTGGGGGAATGGTTCTGGTGGTTTGTATTGCATGTGGGCTACTCTACTCTACTCTACGACTCTCTCTTCATGCTGGAAGTGAATCACCTCTTTCAGGGAAATAGACTCTCTTCCCACACAGAGTGCACCAGAGCGCAGTTAGGGAGGATGCTGGGTGGATGTGCACCAGAGCGCAGTTAGGGAGGATGCTGGGTGGATGTGCACTATACAGGGCAGATGGTGAGGGATGCTGAGTGGATGTGCATAATCATATCTGCATGCTTAAAGCAGCTGACATGTTAGGCCACATCAAGTAAAAATGAACATTTTACACTTTAAAACACATTATATTTCACCACAATGTATATTACACCCTAGACAACACATAGACAATTCTTCGCCACATAAACACAAATCTAGAATACCACCAACAACATCTCCTGCCATTCCCAATGAATTTAAAGTGGTTTTGTGATGAAATAGCTGTTCCCTAACGGATGTGCACCTCCTAACAAGCCTTACCTCCTCTCCTGCCGACGACAGGAGTAAGCCAAGCGTAAAATCTCTCTTTTCATCTCTAACCTTCTCCTCCTCCTTTTTTTGAAGAGGATCAAACAGCGACCTCGGTCTTGTCTAAAACGTGTCGTTTCAAGGCGAGGTCACCGTCTCATTAGCCATGCCTGGCCAGCGCCATGTGACGGAGCAGCGTAGAGAGGCCAGACACAGCTGGAGGGAGGGGAGCAGTCAGACAGCTGCAAGGGCTTTTCTCTCTCTCTCTCTCTCTCTCTCTCATACATGTACGTAGTAAAGACATAAAACAAACCATCATGTGTCAGTGTGTGTGTGTATGTGATGGTGTGGATGGGAATGCATGTAAGTGTGCGTGTGCGTGTGTGTGTGTGTGTGTGTGTGTGTGTGTGTGTATTTTTTGTGTGCTTTACTGATGAAGTGACTCCCTTTGTTTATGGCAAGCATCTATATATCTTGCTGTGACTCTTGCGCTCTTTTGTTCCTCTCCTAATAATATTCTTAGACTAGATCCTTAAAGTTTTGAAGGTCTGGATGCATTTCTCTGAATTTAGGAAAGAATTGATCTCGTATCTCTTTCCATTGGCAGCATTCATCCAAAAAGTGAAGCTCTGTTTCTATGGCACCTTGGTTGCAGTTGGTGCACAGCCTGTCTTCTCTGGGCAGCCAGGTTTGCCTGTGTCTGCCCTTCTCAATAGCCAGACTGTAATTGATTAGTCTGTACCTGGTCAAGGTTTTTCTCTGTCTGGTATCAGTGACTGTGGATAGGTAGTCTGCCATAGTGTACTCTCTGTTTAGGGCCAAATAACATTGAAGTTTATTTTGTCTTTTTGTTGTTTCAGTCCAATATGATAAGTCATTTTTTTGGCCGAATTGTTTGAGAAAGGGTGGCAAGGTCCTGAGGCTGACTATTAGTTGTGTTAGTTGTACTATTAGTATGTGTGAGTCTCAGGACTAGCTGGATGAGGGAACTTGTTTTTTACACTCATCTCTTGGCTTTTTAGGGCTTTATAACAATACGAGTTATAAGTTATATAAGAGTTATATATCTCTCTCTGTATCTCTCTCTCTCTGTATCTCTCTCTGTCTCTCTCTCTCTCTCTCTCTCTCTCTCTCTCTCTGTATCTCTCTCTATCTCTGTATCTCTCTCTCGCTCTCTCTGTATCTCTCTTTCTCTTACTCTATCTATCTATCTCCCTTTCTCTCTTCTGTGTCAGTGATGGACAAGAGGTGGCTTATATGAATAAAGAGGGTCTTCTGACTGCAGTAGTTCTAAAAGAAGATTAATAGATGTTTAATGAAATGCCAAAAAGTTTTAATGTTAACCGTCTTTCTCTTTCTCTCCCCTTCTTTCTCTCTTTCTTTCTCTTTCTTTCTCTCTTTCTTTCTTTCTCTCCTTCTTTCTCTCTTTCTATCTCTCCCCTTTTCTCTCTATCCCTTCTTTCTTTCTCTCTCCCTTCCACAGCCATGCATCAGGTCCTGGACACGCTGAGTGACAGCACCAGCTCCACTACGGCCAACGACCTTGACCTCATCTTCCTCAAGGGCATCATGGAGAGTCCCGTGGTGAGCCAATCACATCACTCCATTTGGTGGCATCTAAGGTTGCCACAGCTGCGCAATCAAAGGAGGACCATTTTGTCCTGCTTTGGAGAACAGGGTTCGGTCCTTTGAAGTCTAACCACTTACTGCTCCCCTATGACTGCTGAGAGGTTCACACTGACAAAGACATTCTTTTCAGTGGACAGCTGAGTGCACAGGTATAAAATGCCACCTTTAATGAATCCTCCAGGCAGGCGTCTGAAAGCCGGAACCTTTAGAATATATGGGTCTTGTCTTCCAGAAGAGCTCCCAGTCTGGAGAACTGAGCAGGGAGACAAAGGGAGCCGTGCCAGCCCCCCACTGCTGCTGACAACACCAAAGAATAATAATCACACCGGACAGTCAGGAGGCCTCTAACAACACACACACACACGCACGCACGCACGCACGCACACACAAACACACAGTCACGCACACACACACACACACAAAAACACACACACATACACACACACACAAAAACACACACACACACACACACACACACACATACATACCCAAAAAAGTGCCTCATAAAAACAGGACAATATCAGGGAAGCAAGGACTCAGGGGTATGTGAGCTCTTTTGAAGGAGACCATTTCCAGCCTTTTCTGAGTGACACACACACAGTCAGACATTCACAGACACGCACCGAGGGAGAAGAGGCTGATGAAAAGAGCTCTCCATCTTTTGTGCTGATTACTCCTGTCCTCCTTCCTGGATGTCTCTGTCTGTGCGTGTGGATGCGTGCAGTCAGAGAAGCCGTACCAGAGAGAGAGAGAGGGAAAGAGAGAGAGAGTGAGAGAGAGGCCGTACCAGAGAGAGAGGGAAAGAGAGAGAGAGAGAGAGGGAGGCCGTACCAGAGAGAGAGAGGGAAAGAGAGAGAGAGAGAGAGAGGCTGTACCAGAGAGAGAGAGGGGTGTGTGTATGTATGTATATGTACTGTATGTGTGTACATGTATATATGTGTACACAGACCTACACACGCACACACACACACACACACACACACACTCAAATGCTATTATTTATTCTATGTTCACATGTTATACCTATATGCTGTATGTCTATTTTCTTTCTTTTGTTATTCTACTGTGTTATCTGTAACACTGGCTTTGGCAACACTGTATCCAAACAGTCATGCTAATAAAGCTCCTTTGAATTGAATTGAATTGAAAGAGAGAGAGGCCGTACCAGAGAGAGAGAGAGAGAGAGAGAGAGAGAGAGAGAGAGAGAGAGAGAGAGAGAGAGAGAGAGAGGAAAGAGAGAGAGGCCGTACCAGAGAGAGAGGGAAAGAGAGAGAGAGGCCGTACCAGAGAGAGAGAGAGAGGGAGAGAGGGGCCGTACCAGAGAGAGAGAGAGGGAAAGAGAGAGAGAGAGGCCATACCAGAGAGAGAGAGAGAGGCTGTACCAGAGAGAGAGAGGGAGGCCGTACCAGAGGGAGAGAGGGAGAGAGGGAGAGAGGGAGAGAGAGAGAGAGAGAGGCTGTACCAGAGAGAGAGAGAGGGAGAGAGAGAGAGGGAGAGAGAGAGAGAGAGGCCGTACCAGAGAGAGAGAGGGGCTGAGTAATACTAATAATAGTAGAGAGATACCCTGAGTAAAAATCGAATTGGATTTCTTAAAAATTACTGCACAACAGATCACATTTACACCCTGCACACTCTAATCAATAAACATGTAAAAGACAAAAAAAACGGAAAGATATTTGCTTGTTTTGTAGACGTTAAAAAAACATTTCGCATCAATTTGGCATGACTGATTATACTACCAACTTTTGCAAAGTGGTGTAGGGGGTAAGACTTTTGATTTAATTAAATCAATGTACTCAAATTGTAAATGCAGTATAAAAATTGGAGGAAAACAACAGATTTCTTCACACAACATAGAGGAGTGTGAACACAACAGGGACTGCAGCAGCTCCTGGATCAGTCCTGGGCCCTGGCAGTAAATCCAACAAAGACCAAAGTTATGATCTTCCAAAAAAAGCCCAGGAGTCAGGAACACAGATACAGATACAGATTCAGCCTAGGCAGCACCGCCCTAGAGCACACAATGCAGTACACGTACCTTGGTCTAGTAGTACTTACTGCATCAGGAAGTTTCAGCATTGCAGTGAATGCACTAAAAGAAAAAGGCTGAGGGCATTCTATGCTATAAAGAGACAATTTCACAAAATAAACATCCCAATTACAATCTGGTGCAAAATATGTGACAGCATAATCCTGCCTATTGCGCTATATGGAAGCGAGGTTTCCATTGGCCATACCTATTCAGAAAAGATCCTTAAAACTCTGGATGCACCTAAGCAGCAGTCCCACGAACTCACTCCATTTTGAGGCACAGAAAACCCTGAAAAGAGTCCGCAGAGCCAGCTGGTACTGAAGTTACCGTAAGTAGTTCAATAACAGCAACTAATACACATCAAGCTCAGTCTAGTGCTGCTTCCCAAACGTCAGTTAGATGACGCTGCTTCCCAAAATGTCACACGCACACACACACACACACACACACTTCTGCTCATGGTCTCTGCAGCAGGGCTATCTGCCTCTCTCTCACACTCACACGCACACACACACACACACACACACACACCTCTGCTCATGGTCTCTGCAGCAGGGCTATCTGCCTCTTTCACTCACACACACACACACACACACACACACACACACACACACACACACACACACACACACACACACACACACACACACACACACACACACACACACTTCTGCTCATGGTCTCTGCAGCAGGGCTATCTGCCTCTCTCTTACACACACATACACACACACCCACGCACACTTGTGCTTATGGTCCTCTGTAGCAGGGCTATCTGCGTCTCCGGTGCTGTCTGATGTCCTGACTGCTCAGCCTGATGGGAAGAGTACTGAAACTGAAGATTGCTGATTATAGATCCCGCAAGGGGCAACAAGAGCGTTTTGTGTTTTCTCAGGGCCGCGTGTATTGTTACGATAGTGATCAGAATGGAATGCCAGCTCACTGGAGAATGTTAAAATAATAGCTTACAGCTACTTTTAGTAACGACAGCGTAATAAATCAGTTCTGGCGCAGTCCCAGAGGTGCACACCAGCCACACACACACACACACACACAGGCATCCGCAGGCTGTATTTGTATACTGCTGTATTTGTTAACTTAGCTAATGCTTTCACACAAAGATGTTTGTAGACACACAGACATACATACATACATACATACACACACACACACACACACACACACACACACACACACACACACACACACACACACACACACACTGGACTGGACTGTTTCCAGCAGTCATGGCTCTTTCTCTTTCTTTCACACTGATGTACCCTGGTGTGTGAGGTTGGCATCTGTCTCGTGCTTCTTCAAAGCTCAGTGTCACACACACACACACACACACACACACACACACACACACACACACACACACACACATTAACACACACATTCAAATGGTTAGCATGTGTCTAGGGCTTCTTCAAAGCTCAGTGTCACTCACACACACACACACACACACATTAACACACACATTCAAATGGTTAGCATGTGTCTAGGGCTTCCTCAAAGCTCAGTATCACTCACACACACACACACACACACACACACACACACACATTAACACACACATACAAATGGTTGGCATGTGTCTAGGGCTTTTTCAAAGTCATGGCACCCCATGGGGGCTAGAGGCTCGTGCTCTTTTGGAAGAATGAGTGTGTGTCCAAGGATGGTTTGTCCTGTACACATACGCAGACAGACACACTCATGTTCTTTTGGAAGAATGAGTGTGTGTCCAAGATTGGCCTGTCTTCCCCAAGCTCGCCCTTCTAAAATAGACTGACACTCTCTACTCTCAAAGATGGTGAACAAAACACACACACACACACACTGACACTCTCTCTCAAAGATGGTGAACAAAACAAAGAAAAGCAAAAGCCAAGGAATAACAAACTACAATCTACAGTATATAAAACACACAGCACAGTCTCACAAACTATAATCTATATCAATTACACAGCACAGTCTCACAGCATTGAATGATGTAGAAAATAAAACCCTCCAATGCACAGCATCCATTCATGTGATGTGAAGTGAATCAGTGTGTGTAGGGGACATTGTGTAAGGGCTGGTTTTCATCAGTAGGCTGGGGAACAAATCACAAACTGATATATTATTTATGCCATACACACTTAACACTCAATTGTTCCCCTTCCCCCAACAATGTTTGCACTTGCACTTACACACACACACACACATCTTACTACAATTTTACTGCTTTCTGTTGCTCATGTGCTTTCAGTCTCATGTAGCTCTCAGTCAGTGCGTTTAATGACACTTGAAAAAAAACAAACTTTTTAAATGCACGTAAACATGTAAGTCTGATTGAAAACGGACAGATTCAAAAGTTCTCTGGATAACAGAGAATTCAGTCTTCAGCCTATTCAGCTTGGTTAGCAAGCTAACTACCTAAGCATTATGCCACAACGCTACTTAGGCCTACTCATGTCATATGGTTAGCAAGCTAACTACCTAAGCATTATGCCACCATGCTACATTCTCATAAGCTGCACCTTATTTCATACATGAATTTACATCCCCCAGAATGTTAATACGGAAAATTTCCACAAGTAATGTCAACAATTTAACTATTTTACATTGATGATGAAAAGTTTGCTACTTAGCAAGCTAATGGAGGAATGTTTTTGTGTTTCTGTGTGTGTGAACAGGAGGGGGCATATCGCCATCTAGCGTAGCAACATTTGTAGCCTACTTCCGTCAATAAATCGATTACCTTTCAATGCATGTATACTCAGAAAAGGACAGTGGTTCAGTCAAATCCCCTAGTCGAGATATGTGTGCGTGACCATCGGTCTGTCTGTCTCCTGTCTCTCTGCTTCATTGTCTCTTGCCTATCTGTATGTCTGTCTACCTGTCAGCTTTCTTCTTTCTGACATTGGCGCATACATGAGCACACACACACACATTCACACACGTATCTGCACTGTCTCATTTCAAAAGAGTATTGAGCCAGTAGCTAAAAGTATTGAGCCAAATGGGCAATCAAGGGATGATTACTAGGTTCCGGAATAAGAATGCAGATACACCCTACTATGTTCCAGAATGCTCTTCACCATTCTGTGTTCTTGAGTGTCCTAGACTGCTCAGAGGGTTTGGACTCCTTCAGCATGCTGTGTGCAGTGGCCTACACACTGTGATCAATTAGGTCCTTGGAGGACAGGAGAGGAGAGGAGAGTCATTCCCTTGCCGGTCGGTGAATAAATA
>NC_055959.1:34198631-34228631 GCF_018492685.1 Alosa sapidissima | reverse complement strand
CCTCACCTGTTGTCAGCCTACGCAGGTACATACTGAACCTCACCTGTTGTCAGCGTATGCAGGTACATTCTCAACCTCACCTGTTGTCAGCGTACACAGGTACATTCTCAACCTCACCTGTTCTCAGCTTATGCAGGGACATTCTCAACCTCACCTGTTGTCAGCGTACGCAGGTACATTCTCAACCTCACCTGTTGTCAGCTTATGCAGGTACATTCTCAACCTCACCTGTTGTCAGCTTATGCAGGTACATTCTCAACCTCACCTGTTGTCAGCTTATGCAGGTACATTCTGAGCCATCCTCGTGGGTGTGTGGGATGGGTGGGAGGATGAGGTCTTAGTCAGAGATGAATGGGTCGTTATACTGTAGAGAGAGCTGACACATGAGCAGTATGTATTTGTGTGTGTGTGTGTGTGTGTGTGTGTGTGTGTGTGTGTGTGTATTCATTCATGGATGTATGTATGTATGTATGTACAATATGTGTGTGTGTATGCATTAATTGTATGTATGTATGCATTAATTGTATGTATGTATGTATGTATGTATGTATGTATGTATGTATGTATGTATGTATGTATGTATGTATGTATGTATGTATGGATGGATGGATGATACATAGATGCTGTAGGTAGATGGATGATTTGATTGGTTCTCTAATTTGGCTGGGTGAGTAGCCCATTGGGTGGCTGTATGAACAGGAAGATAACTAGCTTGTATGCTTGTTTGATGTAATGCCGTTACCTGCATTGGTCAGAGGTGTGATGCAAGGTGTCCCGTGTTCTAGAATTTGACCGCCATGAACTGCGGATCTACGAGGAGGTGGCGAAGGTTCCGCCATTCCGCAGGAAGACTCTGGTTCTCATTGGAGCACAAGGGGTCGGACGCAGAAGCATGAAGAACAAACTGTTGGTGTCGGACCCGCAGCGTTACGCAACCACCACACCCTGTGAGTAGAGGAAACGTCTATATGCATACTACATACTACTAACACTACGCAACCACCCCACCCTGGGAGTAGAGGAAACGTCTATATGCATACTTCTATAGTATGAATACATTTAACACTTTATAACTCTAAAGAACTTTTAAAGTAAACATAAATGTAACACTTTTAATTAGTACTAGTACAGTACTAGTACAGTAAAGCATGTACTAGTACAGTAAAGCATGTAACACTTTTAATTATGAAGTACTAGTACAGGAAAGCTTACATACATGTAACACTTTTAATTATAAAGTACTAGTACAGGAAAGCTTACATACATGTAACACTTTTAATTATGAAGTACTAGTACAGGAAAGCTTACATACATGTAACACTTTTAATTATAAAGTACTATTACAGGAAAGCTTACATACATGTAACACTGAGGGAGTTTCATGCCAGAGTTTGCTGCTAGACTTGTGTGATTATCGCGCTCTGTAGTCGACTTGTGTTACCTGGCCCATGGTTGTGTGTGTGTGTGTGTGTGTGTGTGTGTGTGTGTGTGTGTGTGTGTGTGTGTGTGTGGTCTGATCCATGGTTGTGTGTGTTGGTCAGACACGTCCCGCAAGCCCAAAGTGGGGGAGACGGACGGCCAGATGTACCTGTTCATGTCGCGCGGCGAGATGGAGTCCGACATCAAGAGCGCGCGCTTCCTGGAGCACGGCGAGTACGACAACAACCTCTACGGCACCAAGATCAACTCCATCCACGAGGTCATCGACTCTGGCAAGATCTGCATCCTGGACGTTAACCCACAGGTCAGGCCAAGGCTCCCCTGGGGCAGGGATGTGAGCTCTATTACCCCCGACAGGGGCAGCAGATGGACTGGGCATTCACTCATTTTGATTATAAGAAAAATTCGAATAGATGACATTATAAAGGAGAATTTATAAAAGATGTCAAATAGAATAGAATTTATAGACCATGTTAACACCATAGATATAGTATGGGGCAATTCCATGGAAAATTATGTTTTTTGTAACATCCATAACGCCAATAAAATGTGATTGTATGGTATGATGTGAATGATTACATGAAATTTGAGCATTTGCTATTTTTGGTTGAAGAATGTACATGAGAAAAAAATGCACAAAAAATGAATGTTATCATTCACATCATACAAATGCCAAGGCATTTCACTGGCATTATGGACAAAAAGTCAATTTTCCGTGGAATTGCCCTACGCTTCTTTTATACTGGCTATTAAAGACACAGCTATAATAGAAGTGCTTCTGTGGCCCAACAGGCCTTGAAGGTGCTGAGGACGTCAGACTTCCTTCCGTATGTTGTGTTCATCGAGGCACCGGACTTTGAGGTTCTCAAGGCCATGAACCGATCGGCCATTGAATCAGGAGTGGTGACCAAACAGCTTACGGTAAAATTATGTTTCCTTTTTGGTTCACCTGTTTATGTGTGTTTGTGTTTGTGTGTCTCTGTGTGTGTGTGTGTGTCTGAGAAAAAGAGTGTTTGTGGACGAGTGTGTATTTCCTGTGTTTGTTTCATTTTCAGTAAATTTAGATTTTTCTATAATTCATGTGGTTACATTATTGTAAGTGTGTGTGTGTGTGTGTGTGTGTGTGTGTGTGTGTGTGTGTGTGTGTGTGTGTGTGTGTCTGTCTCTCTCTGCAGGACTCTGAGTTGAAGAGGACGGTGGATGAAAGCGAGAGGATAAAGAGAGCATACGGACACTACTTTGACCTCACCATCGTCAACGACAACCTGGAGGGGGCTTACCGCAGCCTGCGGGGGGCGCTAGAGAGACTCATGTCAGAGTACCAGTGGGTGCCTGTTAGCTGGGTCTTTTGAGACCGAATAAGTCCTTGGAGAGAGAGAGAGAGAAAGAGAGATTAAAGAGAAGATTAAAATGAGAGAAGTTAGAGGAGGGATCCAAACACAGAGGCCATTATAAGGGAGACAGAGAAAAGGGCTGCGCAGACAGAAAGAGAGATAGAGAGAAAAAGAAAAGGAGAGAGGGAGAGAAAAATTATTGTATGACCTCCGAAACGCCATTCCATCAGGCAACAGGCCCTCTTATTGGTCAGTTTTCAATGCCACTCACCCGGCCCTGCCAGCTTCCTATTGGTTGTCTCTTGGGGGGTAGTGTTGACAAGTTTGAGAAGAGATCACAGAAATGTGTGGCAGAAACTATAGACATTATGAAACATTCAGTGCTATGTGACTGAGTGTGTGTGTGTGTGTGTGTGTGTGTGTGTGGGGGGGGGGGGTGTGGGAGGGTGTGTGTGGGTGTGTGTGTGTGTGTGTGTGTGTGTGTGTCTGTTTGTGTGTTTGTGGTTGGGACAGGTCAGTTGTGTAACCAGCAGAGTAGGTCTCTATATTTATAGATTACTGTCAAAAAAATGTCCGCTGTTTTAGATACACTCAGAGAGTCGTTCAAGTGAAGAGCTCTCTTGAGATGACCATGTAATCTTTAGGATGTTGTTCACAGGAGTTGTGTAGTTTTGAGGCTGAAAAAAATGATTATGCTAGTGTATCATGTCTTTGTAATACACTGTACATGTCCTGGGTTGTCTTCTGTTGATTGTAAATATATTTAGAAAATACAAGAGAATCTAACTTTTATTTGAATATTTGTACGAATATTATCGCTGTACAGCATTCTTATTCTTGACCAGTATTGAGTAGCAATATCAGCACGTAATATCCTACATTTGCTGTACTTCCGTCAGAAGCCATTTGAAATCAGCTGAACTGTATAAAGGGTCTGTGTGGTTTACTGTAAATTAATGCAGAAGATTCTAGAAAAAAACAGCCGCCTTGGAACTAGATCTGGCGTTACCGTTGTTATCATTGCTTTAGCCCAATTCCCCCTTGGCATTTGGTGGATATGACTAAATAATTTGTGGTTTGTATATATTGTCTTATATGGCTTTTAAAAAGAGAAGAGAAAGAAACCAATTTCACAAAAAACTCTCAAGAACATCTTGGCAGGGGTCCGTTTCAGTGGCACAAAATGTTGGTTGAAGACGTCTTCACTGCTTGTGGTAATTCCGCTTGAGTAACTGCTCATAGTGGGGAAGCCATTTTGTTTAGTTTTAGATGGCCCACATGGTGTGAGATATACCAGCCTGTTGAGTGTGGTGAAGACGTGACTGGTGTTCTGTTTATTCGGGTTTAGTTTCTTCACCTCCCTGAGCAATTGTTAAACAGAAGACAAGCGATGAATCCCCCTGGTTTCGGGTTTGATTGTGTTTCATTCGAACTAAATGCGCAGTGCTGGGGAAACCTGTGTTGCATGATTGTTGGTTGTTATTATTTAAAAGGTGTATTCTTTTGCCTTAATCTTGTTCAAAATGCCAAGGCATGTTTCTGCCGGAAGTTTGGGTGGATCCGTTTGGCCACATCTATGGTCCTCGTCTCTGGTGCTCACAGAAGAAGAAATGTCGCATTGTTTGGAATCACTTCATGAAGCCTTGTCACTTCCTGTGAGTGATTAGATATCTAGCACATATGGATAGGTTCTTAGGCTGGGGGTTGACATGGCCTCTAAGGGAACAGCGCTGCACAGATCAGTTGTTTTAAATGTTCAAAGGAAATCAACATTAAAGGTTTAAAAAGATCTGCTTTGTTTTGTCCTGTTTTTAATCATCTCATCCCTGAGGGGTTTTTTACTTAATGTGACCAAGGGCAATCTACATCTATAATAGCCTGTTGTATTGCCCATTGGATTGTAACAATAAAGGTGCAAAGGTTATAAACAGATCTAGCAAAATAAAATGGCAGAATGTGAAGAAACGGTTTTGAACACTCGCGCCTAGAGTGCCGTGCGGCTGTGTTCAAGTGCCGTGCGGCTGTGTTCAAGTGTGTTCGAGTGCCGTGCGGCTGTGTTCGAGTGCCGTGCGGCTGTGTTCAAGTGTGTTCGAGTGCCGTGCGGCTGTGTTCGAGTGCCCTGCGGCTGTGTTCGAGTGCCGTGCGGCTGTGTTCGAGTATAAGTATAAGTATATATACTCTTTTGATCCCGTGAGGAAAATTTGGCCTCTGCATTTATCCCAATCCGTAAATTAGTAAAACACACTCAGCACATAGTGAACACACAGTGAGGTGAATCACACACTAATCCCGACGCAGTGAGCTGCCTGCTACAACAGCAGCGCTCAGGGAGCAGCGAGGGGTTAGGTGCCTTGCTCAAGGGCACTTCAGCCGTGCCTACTGGTCGGGGTTCAAACCGGCAACCCTCCGGTTACAACAATTCCACATAGCTCCTTTAATGACATGACTCCCAGTCTAACCCTAAACTTCCCCATGTAGATAACAGGCTCACTAAACAAAAGGTCATTTCAGGACATCAAACATCAACATACACATCCCAATGGGATCTCTTCCTTGGTTGAATAAAATGTAAAATAAATAATATAATAAATAGAATTTTGCCATAATGGCTCCCAAAGTGTTGTCAATGTTGTGTGGAACTTCACAAGCATTGGACAGTCAGAGAAAGTCTGCAACAGTTTGATAGAATTTGGTTTCACTGTGAGTCACTGTGAGTTCCAGACAGTTTACCACAACAATGGTACATGAGTCATGACACACTTCTTATCAGACGTAATAAGAGCTATTTTCTGTCACACACTGAGCTGTAAAGTCTTCTAAACTTCATTAAAAGTTAAAGATTTACCTGCACTACTTTACCTGCAAGCGTTTAAGTTGTCTTTATTATCAAAATGGAGCTGCCATTGGAATGCATAGCGTTTAAGCTGTCTTTATTATCAAAATGGAGCTGCCATTGGAATGTATATGGACGTCTGTGTTACGGATTGTGTTCTTTGGTGCATATGGACGTCTGTGATATGGATTGTGGTCTGTGGTGCATATGGACGTCTGTGATACGGATCATGTCTGTGGAGCATATGGACGTCTGTGATACGGATTGTGGTCTGTGGTGCATATGGACGTCTGTGATATGGATTGTGGTCTGTGGTGCATATGGACGACTGATACAGATTGTGGTCTGTGGTGCATATGGACGTCTGTGATACGGATTGTGGTCTGTGGTGCATATGGACGACTGATACGGATTGTGGTCTGTGGTGCGTCTGTGATACGGAATGTGATCTGTGGTGAACAGGAAGATCGCAGCTCTGGATCCTGTTCACTCTGCGGTTAACGTGAAGTGTGAGGTTAAAAAAATAAAACACACTTCCATCCAGGATATCAGGTGAAAAGGTAAGAGGTCAAGGCAAGAGGTCAGAAATTCCTGTGTGCAGTTACATCCCTAGTGTTGACTATCTCTCTCACATTTGTTATCCTAAGTTAAAAAGTTACATCCCTAGTAATGGCTATCTCTCTCCCATTTGCTATCCTAAGTTAAAAAGTATTAAAAAGCACTCTCTGTCTTCAACTCACCTTAACTGACCCAACTCCTCTCACATCCAAATGTTGATAAAAAATACAAACCCTCGACTAGAGACAGGAAAGAAACATTTCGATCAAGGACACTGACCTCTTAACTAGTGAGAGGAGCTTTTTATATTACACCATTTTAGTGTGTGTTTGTGTGTGTGCATACAATCTTGGGCTGTCTTTGTTGCCAGCAGGAGCTACAGATGTAAATGCTCATACACACACACACACACACACACATTTGCACGTGCTGGTCCTGATGGATCACAGTCAGGCCTTTTGTCTCCCTGCTGCCCACTGCTATTAAATCGCCAAAGGTGTTGGGTTAAGGGCCATTTACGCCAAGAATATTGTTCTCATTAATATGAATGACGACGTTCACACATAAACTATAACAATAACAACATGAAGAACAATATCGTTGGGGATCACTTTTAGAGCGATTTTGAGAACGATAAAAAGCTAACAGCCAATCAGAACCCATCACATTTTAGCCATCACATTCGTTAACACAAGGAGAAACTTTGCTTTGCTCATTATAACAGAATGTTAGACTGTTATTTATTATTATAAATATGTTTTTTTATTTTTCATCTTTTTAACCTACACATCAAATGAATCAATATTGACACACTCTCTTGCTTCCTGGGCAAATGCACACAGCACTGCAAAGCGTTACGCGGACCCTTACACACATACTGTAGGCCTAACCTAGGCCTATTTCTCTCTGATATTATGGTTTGTCCATCTTGAGAAGCGTTACGCGGACCCTTACACACATACTGTAGGCCTAACCTAGGTCTATTTCTCTCTGATATTATGGTTTGTCCATCTTGAGAAGCGTTACGCGGACCCTTACACACATACTGTAGGCCTAACCTAGGCCTATTACTCTCTGATATTATGGTTTGTCCATCTTGAGCAACCAACTGTCAAAGATTCTTTAGAACACCATCTTTGCAACCTGACGTTGTAATCATAGAAACAGGCATGACAGGACGATTGCTGATTTAAAAATCTTACTGACAGTTAGGTATGAGCTACACCAGGCGTTCTGTTCGCAACGCGTAAAATCCATTTTAGATGAATGGTCTCTTTTTTTCGAATGTACGCCCCACTGTCACGTCTGGTGTAGCTACTTCCATTGATTATAATGGAAGCTAATTGTTGCAGCAGACGCAACACGAACGGAACGCTTCAGTTATGCGCCTGGTGTAGCTCATACCTTACAGTTAGGATTTCTTAAGATAGGAGGTCTGAGATAAGATAGGACACAGCCATGAGTTTAGGAACTGCTTCTGTCATAGAAAGATAGGATTTTTCCTATCTCTGAAACTTAAGTTAAGATAGGACAAGCAGTTAGGATATTTTTCTGTAATGAGGCCCCTGGTTCCTAAAGGGACTCTATTTCCACAGATCCCCTAGCCTGGAAGCCAGCCAGAATCTAACCCCGCCCACAAAATTTGAGGTCGAGAAATTCGGTCTGGACTTGCTCCATGGACAAACCCTCTATGAAAACTTGGGAATTGTGCAGACCAATCAAATCGTCCTGGCGGTTTCTATGCAGACTTTTGATACCAGACTCTTGAGCCCTAATTAGTTCTGGCTAGGGTTGGCAACGGTTCCATAACATACGGAATCTTCCCTTATTTGAAAGGAAAGGAGGCGTCATTGCAAGAATGTTTTTTTTTTATGTATACAGTATATCGTGAGAATGTGCGCTCATTTGACCACATTGTGCAGTCGTTTTACTCAATTATGATCTCATTTTACTAGATTGTGCATAGAATACAGTAAATGCACTCATTTTAGTAAATACTGCACTCCGTTCCTTAGTTTCATATCAGAAAGTTGTCAACCCTAGTTCTGGCTACGTCAGGCTATAGATCCCCATGTTAAAATGTACAACTTCACAGCAGAATTTGATACATTTACAGCCTGGTACCAAACACGTTTTGTACTCAAAATGGAGTTTCTCTGTTCATGATAACTGTGAGGTGGATGAATTATATTGTATCTTTGTATTAAATGGTTGATTCTATTGAAATTGCATTTAATATGAATGAGCTGAAACAAAGATGGAGAACCCAAAGATGGAGACACCAACTGCGTCAACTTACTACCAACGTACGGCTGTGTTTGGTCTGTCAATATAAACTCTTGGAGTTTTTATCTGTTAGATATTTTAAAAAACCGGAGGAGGAGAAACAGACACTCTACTATCCAATTATACAGTTATTGTAACAAGCAATTATGTCTGGTGTGATTTCTGAGTTTTCTGTCAGCACGCTAGCCTGTTAGCTTACATCAGCTAGCCTAAAAAACATGCCATTTAAAATATGACATCTGTTAGCTAAACTTTGGTTACCCTTCAAATGTGTAGTCCTTGATGTAAATGTGAAGAAAGGTTTGTCATATTTGAACTCAACAGCCAAACAAATTCCCTTTGAAGCTGCTGAAGCAACAACTGGAGGAATGTGAGTCTTTCGCTGAGTTTGCCTTGATAAGAGAGTCCTTAGCTGGCCAGGGCAAGTGTTGTGGGTGGGGTTGTCCCAGGGCAAGTGTTGGGGGTGGGGTTGTCCCAGGGATGTGGTCAGACAGGCTAGATCTGTGGGTGGTGTTAGGTTCCCTCTGGTGTTGGTGTTGTGGCTGGAGCTAAGGCTAAAGTGGAGGAGGAGGTGGCGTGATGGTTTCATGGAGGAGGAGGAGGAGGAGGCGTGATGGTTTCATGGAGGAGGAGGAGGCGTGATGGTTTCATGGAGGAGGAGGAGGCGTGATGGTTTCATGGAGGAGGAGGAGGCATGATGGCTTCATGGAGGAGGAGGAGGCATGATGGCTTCATGGTGGAGGAGGAGGAGGAGGCGTGATGGTTTCATGGAGGAGGAGGAGGCATGATGGTTTCATGGAGGAGGAGGAGGCATGATGGTTTCATGGAGGAGGAGGAGGCATGATGGCTTCATGGTGGAGGAGGAGGTGGAGGAGGCATGATGGCTTCATGGAGGAGGAGGAGGAGGAGGCACGATAGCATGATATGGTGGTGGTGCTTCCACAGGTGGTGAGTTTTCCTGAGCCAAACCCGCTGCACACATAGAGACCTAGACAAACACAGACCACAGCAGAGAGCTGAGGACAAATAGCATGTACAAGGCCTGAGGACAAATAGCATGTACAAGGCCTGAGGACAAATAGCATGTACAAGGCCTGAGGACAAAAAGCATTACTCAGCACACAGTGAACACACAGTGAGGTGAAGCACACACTAATCCCAGCGCAGTGAGCTGCCTGCTACAACAGCAGGCGCTCGGGGAGCAGTGAGGGGTTAGGTGCCTTGCTCAAGGGGTCGAACCGGCAACCCCCTGATTACAAGTCCAAAGCGCTAACCAGTAGGCCACAGCTGCCCCTAATATTTTATATGTAATTGCTTAAATGTAAGCATGTTGCTTGAAAGAATCACTGAAATCTGGAATAAAATTCTTTGCTTATTATCATTATTATTAATTATATTCTTTCTATTATTTATTATATTATTGTTGTTGTTACTATTATTATTATTATTGTTAGTAGTAGTAGTAGTAGTAGTAGTAGTAGTAGTAGTAGTAGTAGTAGTAGTAGTAGTAGTAGTAGTAGTAGTAGTAGTAGTAGTAGTAGTAGTAGTAGTAGTAGTAGTAATGGAAGTGCATACGAAGTAGGGGGCAGGCCAGTCCAGGTCAAACTGAATGGACTCATATGACGGTGGTGCTCCGTGTCTATCCTCCACCACGTCACTGTCCTCCTCTCGTCCAGAAGCGTTCCTGTCCACGTCCAGCGAGATGGAGTAGAAAAGCACATCGGGGGGAGTATCCGGCTGCTGCTTCCTCTTGCAGATGCAACAGCAGAAGCTGTATCTCTTGCAGAGAGAAGACACCACTAAGAAGATGATAAAATATATGCAAATCTGCACAATATTCTGGAATCTGGGGGGGAGAACAGATGAATCAGACAAGCCTATGTGTGCAAATAATAAATAAGTTAACTCAGCCTATTAATTAAATGAGTTAACTAAGCCTTAGCACTGTTCCACTGAAAGGCCATAATGTTACCGCTGCTTAATATATTTCCACACACACACACACACACACACACACACACACACTTCAATCATGAAGGCAACAGTAGTTTCCACTACTGACCATTTATAAACTGTGAGAGGGCACTTTGACTTAGGCTGCACTCACTGTGATTTGGAAAATGGACAAAAATATGAAGAGTTGTCTTTGCCTTTGTGTAATGAAACTGGAGAGTCTTGAAGTCTTCAGTAATTTGTTTCCCTTAAACTAAGCATTTACATGAAGCACATGATAGGCTATGCCGATTGAAACGCATTCCACTGAGATAGCTAGTACCAGGCTCATAATTCACTTTTGATTGCAAACAGAAAATGTCTATCTAGCATCATCATTCCCAAAGGAACGAAGGCTGTTTATACCAACGCAATATTATGCTTATCAGTAATACTATGCTATAAATGTGACACAAAGTGACCCCCGTCCCATTTCAAAAACCCAATGAGGCGCCAAAACGTTTGCCCACCCCTGATCTAGGGGACGGAGGTACTGTCAATAGACCCTTTCAACAAGGTAAACAAAAACAATGCTTGAACGTTCTATTTGGTCCCCAATCGACTTCCTCTGCATTAAGATAACATATGGAATGTTAAAACGGAAGTCTTGTGGGGCCAACTATGATGCTGATAATGGAACTCTCTTGAAAGGGTCTATACTAGGGGGGCCTGTAGACATGTGACTGGTATGGTTCATGAGACCCATCTGCAAATTGGACACCATTTCTCTCTGCCACACCTGGGCCCATGTGTGAATAGTACACAACCTGTTTTTGTGAAGGTTATCATGGAAGATCAAATAGTCAAATACTTACAGCGGGTCTGAATACATGATGTCAGAAGCAGCTGAAATGGGAATCTGTTCATGAGGACAGAAGGCCAAAGAATTCCGTTTTTATGAAACATGATATGGAGACCGTTTTTATGAAACATGATATGGAGACCATTTTTTTTTACATGTAAAGGTGTTACAGAAACTGTTTCTACAGAACATTGTGTGGTACAGCAGAGTTCAGATTTGTACAGAAAATATTATGACATTGTGCCGAAACGGTGCTGGTTTGGAGAGCCAACTTACATGGTCAGAAAGCGGCGCGACTCTCTAGTTGGACGGCTGTGACTGTGGCCTCAGATTTCTTTGTGCTGGTCCTTCAGCCCAGATGTGTAGACTAGGTAGGGCTGTCACTGCAGGGACTCGCTGGATCTTTAGGTGCTTTTGACCGACTGAGGAGGACTTTGTACAACTTCTTTATGCTTGTCTGAGAGGAGGGGCCTATGTCACAACAGTATACTGCACAAGTTCATCATGATAAGTGGTACTAAATGATTATTGTGTTTTTGAATGAAACAAAACGTTATCAGGTGGGGTGTGGACTCTGTAAGGTTCTTCAGAGGGCAAGTAGTACGTCACCTGCTGTATAAGGAGTTGCACCATAGGAACCCATGTTAGGAACGGGAAGGGTTTTGATCAGAGATGCATATGCTTCTGGGGCACATGTTTTTATACAGTGGAAATGCAGGGCAGTTAATAACATAAGTTGGGACAAAGTCATTTAGTGTACAAATATTACTCACAAAGCTAAACAACAGGTAGGACATGGACTTTCACATGTGACCTACAAAACAACAGGTAGGACATGCACTTTCACATGTGACCTACAAAACAACAGGTAGGACATGCACTTTCACATGTGACCTACAAAACAACAGGTAGGACATGCACTTTCACATGTGATCTCAACACTGTAGCAGCACAGAAGCTGTTGGAGTTTGTACCAGGAACGTGAAGAATCACCAACAGAGCTGGACAGAAACATGAAGAACCACCAGCAACAGAACTGGACAGGAACGTGAAAAACGTTCAAGTGTTGGGAGTGAAGGATAGCAGAAGGCATAATAGGGGAAGCCATTACATGTCCTTTAAATATAACATCTGGTAGCTTATCCTTTAACTCTCCCTTAAAGGTACACCATGCAAGATGTTTACCCTAATACAACCTCTACGAAGCCAATTTGATGGTAAACAAACTTGTTTACTTAGCATAGCCCTCGAGCATAGCCGTAGTGAGTCGCTAACGAGAGAACCAGCAATGCAACTTCAAGAATCGCCGACCCGGATACATCTTGCAAGAATCGTGAATCATAACCTTGTCAGTAGATATAGCTCTTTGGAAATAGTTTTTGCCTGTTGTTAGTCCTTCGCCTCCACAACAAAAGCATTTTCATTGCATACAGAGGGAACAAGCCATGAGAAGTAGGCTATTTAAGTATAAGTATACATACTCTTTTGATCCCGTGAGAGAAATTTGGCCTCTGCATTTATCCCAATCCGTGAATTAGTGAAACACACTCAGCACACACACAGTGAGGTGAAGGACACACTAATCCCGGCGCAGTGAGCTGCCTGCAACAACAGCAGCGCTCGGGGAGCAGTGAGGGGTTGGGTGCCTTGCTCAAGGGCACTTCAGCCGTGCCTACTGGTTGGGGTTCGAACCGGCAACCTTCCACAGCTGCCCCTGTTTACAATGGCAAAAAATATTATATATATTATAAAATATAAATATATTGCAACTCTAGGGGGAGCTCTAGAGTCGACAAAAATACCTGAAACTGCATAGGAGGCCTTTCAAGGTGCTGTCCATAATGTAAATATGAGGAAAGGTTGGTAATAAATATAAAGTTAAATTAAAATAAACAAAAAAAGATGGCGAACTGCAGAACAAAAATGAGAAATCATTTCAATCAAGTTTTCTTGAGCACAGACACACACACACACACACAGAGAGAGAGAAAGCTAGGAGCAGTTATTAGAATATGACACGAATATAGGATTAGAAACTCACACCTTTAAAAAGTAGCCATGTCATAAGCCTAGTGGCTAAGGAACTGCTGGTATGCTGTAGCCAGAAAAGTTGGGGGTTAAATTACCTTCTGTCATCATTGTGCCCTTAGCTTAACCTTAACCCCAGCTTGCTCTAGGGTGACGACCATAGACTGTATAAAATACCCCAGCTTGCTCTAGTCTAGGGGGACTACCATAGACTGTATAAAATACCCCAGCTTGCTCTAGTCTAGGGGGACTACCATAGACTGTATAAAATACCCCAGCTTGCTCTAGTCTAGGGGGACTACCATAGACTGTACTGTATAAAATACCCCAGCTTGCTCTAGTCTAGGGGGACTACCATAGACTGTATAAAATACCCCAGCTTGCCCTAGGGTGACTACCATAGACTGTATAAAATAGGTGACTACCCCTTGTAATAACTGTACTGTAAGACGCTTTGGATAAAAGTGTCAGCCAACTGAATAAGGCAGAGAGAGAAAAACATTAGAAATGCAATACTGAGAGTATTTATTTACTGAATTTACTTGAATTTCCCCTGGGGATCAATAAAGTATCTATCTATCTATCTATCTATCTGAATATATTTTCAGGAAGGGATAAAATGCCTCCTCAAATACAATAAGTTCTGATAAGTTATGTATACATATTACTATGTTTATCTAAAAAATACACCTTTTAACCTGTCAGACTTAATAGGGTATGAATATTAAGTCATATGTAAAATATTAAAGGTGCTCTAAGCGATGCTGGGCTACGACACTTCTGTTGACTTTCAAACAAAATAGAGAGCTAGCTCGCTACTTCCTCCCCCTCCCTCCCGTGCTGCTCCCGTGCAATTGAAACTCTCCTAAACGCGCATCTTGTCTGTGATTTGCTGGAACAGTTTGTTACAGTATGTTTTCATGGGCTAGGTTTGCCCAGGTTGTTTTTGTTGCCGTTCTTGGAGCCTGGGCTGTCCACAGAGATCACATTTTTTTACAGTGTATTCAGGACACAGACAGCTAGCGGGTTGGTTAGGTGATGTTTGCTAGCCTGACGTTGTCATACTCAAATTCTAGTCAGAATATGAGTCTGATACTGCTCCATTGGGACGTAATTATGGGGCGTGTTTCAACCGATACAGGGGGGGAATGCCTCTGCTTACCGTGAGGTGAAGGAAGAAAACAAACAAACCCTCCTTCTGTTCCTATATCCCCTCCGTTTTTAAAAATAATTCTGTTGAACAGTGATATGCTACAAACATGTTAAACAGCTGGGAAAGGCTGTCGCAAATCCCTCAAACAGGTGGTCAATCAGAGATTTCAAACGAACGAGGGAACATGTTGCAATGCAACAGTGCTGTTTTCCCTTGATGAAAGTGAAACCACCAGTTTTCCCACATCTCAACTTTGGCCAGAGTTTTCAGAAATAATCATTTTCAGTGAAACTCATTAAATAATATGAATTTTCCATATGGGGTCTTAAAAGCCATGTATCCTTCTAGCCACAGCGTTTTTGTTTCAAACATAAGCCTAATCTAAGCGTGCTCAGATGACGTGATAGACTAGGCGCTGTTGCTCACCTGTCCATCATCGTAAAGCCTGATTTGATTGGTCCGCCCGATTTAGGGCGAGCATACTTGCCCCACAATGGAGCAATGCCAGACCGAACTTCCCGTGGGGCGGGACTAAGTGCGGAATGGCACCCAGGCTAGCTGTTTGCAGTAAGTGACATAAAATGTTTTAGCCTAAAAAACGCATGGCATCGCTTAGAGCACCTTTAAGTCATGTTAAATTTGGTGGTATGTATAGGTCAGAGAGTTGCTATGGTTACAAATAGGAAACCTGTCCTGTCAACAGAATATTTCTCCACAGGTTAAGTAAGGATCCAATATTTCCATGGTGTTCCTACAATACCTACATATAATTGTACAAGTGAAGACATTCCCTCGACAGTAAATTAAAAATTAAAAAAGAACATGATATTTTACAAAACAGAAACCATAAACGTATCTGAATCCCACACAGCCAATAACATTAAGTCTTATTTTAGTGATATGAAATACATGACATAAACGCTACATTAAATTTCTTATTTTAGCTTTGGCACAGATAGCTGTATTCATTAAACAGACATAAACAAAGGCGAAATATTTTGCTATGCCTGGGCCTCATTCAGTGTCCATATTGAATAGTCTGCTATGTCTGGGCCTCATTGAGTGTCCATATTGAATAGTCTGCTATGTCTGGCCCTCATTCAGTGTCCATATCGAATAGTCTGCTATGTCTGGGCGTCATTGAGTGCCCATATTGAATGTCTGGGTGTCCATATTGTTGGTTATCCAAGAAAAAAAATGCCTGATGTCGGCTTTTCCTTATGGAATTTCAGACAAATGGCTCCTCCAGTTAGTTGGTCTGTGTGTGTGGCGGCCAGGGTTCCATTTCAGCCACACTTCAGAGAACCTAGAACCTGGTGCGTAGTACAGTGGGTGTTTGGAGGTAGGGCAGTTGCACTCGCGGGCCAGCAGGGGGGGCTGATGGTATGGGACGGCCTGGCACTGACAAGTGTTGTGGTCGGTTATGGGCGAAAAGGACCTCTGAATAGGAAGGTGGTGCCTCCTGTTGGCCAAAGCCTGCCATTGCAGGCTGAAAGGCCTTGACAAACACAGACCAACACAAATGCATGAGACACAGTGCATTCTGGATCCACAGGAGACAAATGGCATGAGACGCAGTGCCTTCTGGATCCACAGGGGACAAATGCATGAGACACAGTGCATTATGGATCCACAGGGGACAAATGCATGAGACACAGTGCATTCTGGATCCCCCCCCCCCCCCCCAAGTCTACTACTCCCCAGTTAACACATTCTTTATACAAGGAGCAATGTTCAAATCCCCAATATATTCAATTATATAATCCATGACTGATCCATGACATTATTTTTCAGTTAAAACAACGCTGAAGAGGTAAGGTAAAATAATATGTGGAGCCTGCCTGTGGATAGGGAGGCGGTCCCATCAACCCCCAACCCACCCCCGCGCTGCTGCCATGTAGTAACCTGTGGATAGGGAGGGGGCAGATCGAGAAGGAGAGAGCGGTATGACGGTGGAGGAAGATGCTCCATCTCTCTCTCGGCCTCGTCAGGCACATCTGGAGCCGCCGGAGCAGGCAGACCCTCCGGAGCAGGCCGCGACCAGCCACAGACACCCTCACGCTGAGGCTCATGAGGTCTGGACACAGCATGATGGGAGAAAATAAGAAATGTTAAATCTGGGTCGAGGACAGTCTCAAATCTGAGTTGGAGAGGCTGAAATTGTTACAATCTTAACTTGATTGTAAAGTATTTAAAGAAGCCCTATGCAACAATTTTAGCAAATAATTATGCAGGTTGAGAGTCGTTCTGATGGTTCTACAACACTTTCTGGGTTGTTTGGTGGGTGCTTCGTCTCCCCCTATCAGTTCTCCGTGGAAAAAAACGAATATGCAACTTTCTGAATCCGGATGTGACTCAGCGGAAGTATCCAATCGTGCCTCCAAAATGTAGTCAGATTGTAGTTTCTAAGAAGACTGCAAAACGGACGTTGACTTGGCTTTGTTGCTGTTGAAATTGTAAGTAGCCTACCCTTGGGCGAACTTCGTTTTTGTAATGTGGTTTGATAGTCGATGTAATGTGTTTGCTCGATCGTTTTATTGTGAGGCCTGTATGTGTTTAGCTTGGTTTCTTGATGGCTAGTGGGGGTTTAGCGTAGCTGTCACTTGCTACCGAAGCTGCAGGGGGAGCTATGTCGTGAAAAATGCGAGCCCAAATCCGGCGAAAACCCAGAAACAGCGAAGGAATAACCAGACCTGCATAGGGCTTCTTTAATGGGGGGAAATCTTATTACTATTATTATTAATTATTATTGTTGAATTATAGAAAATGCAATCAATCATCCAAAACAAAGCACACTGCAGAAACCTTCTAATGTGACACGGGCTACATACATGGTAATGTGAAACGGGCTACATGCTAATGTGAAACGGGCTACATACATGCTAATGTGAAACTGGCTACATACATGCTAATGTGACATGGGTTACATACAGTACATGCTAATGTGAAACGGGCTACATACATGGTGAAACGGGTTACATACATGCTAATGTGACACGGGCTACATACATGGTAGGCAGATCCACCACCTCAGCTACATGCGGCTCGTCTGGTCCCAGCATACTCCGCTCCTCTAGAGGGCGCCAGGACAGGAGACGGACATGGCCGGTGAGTGGTGAGCGGTCAGGTACATGCAGAGGTCTGTAGAGGACAGGCAGGGAAGACAAGCAAGTCATGAGCTAATCACATTAATTACCACAAATACTGAGAACACTGTTAACCTTATTATCATCATCATCATCAATATTATTATTATTGTTGTTGTTGTTATTGTTATTATTATGAAGTTATTTTGTTGTTGTTGCTGCTGTTATTGTTGTTATTTTGCTGTTATTATTGTTATATATTGTTATTGTTATGTTGTAAACTGCCAAAATGTACTTGTATTGCATTTTTAGGTTGTTCCATTTCCTGCCAATTATCCCAAACTAAACTGAAATGACATTGTAGTGTGACAGCCTAATGCTGTGACCCAGGCATACACATACAGCGTAACAGGGCATACACATACAGCGTAACAGGGCATACTGTACACATACAGCATTACAGGGCATACTGTACACAGGGCATACACATACAGCATAACAGGGCATACACAGGGCAAAGGACGGCAGGAGAGCAGGCAGACTTCGAGCGCTGCTGAAGGATTGGGAAGGAACTGCTCAGGCTCATACAGACTCCGAGCGCTGCTGAAGGATTGGGAAGGAACTGCTCAGGCTCATACAGAGGACTGCCAGACAGACACACACAGGAATTACATTTTAAAAAGTCAATCTTATTACTACACTGATATATATAGTCACACTCTATACTTCTACCACAGCACAAAGAGGAACTATCTGAAGAGGACCCCCCCCCCCCCCCCCCCCTATCTATCTATCTATATATATATATATATATATATAGATGCTGTGATCTGGTTTCACATTGTGACTAAGATGTGAGTGTTTGCAGTTGTTATCATTGCTATTCTTATGAGGTGCCTCAACATACTTGTTTTGATGTGTAGGTTCAGGCGACAGAACGTTCCTCCAGCTTAGTGGTTTGAGGTAGCACAGGCTCTGGGACATATTCTTCAAACTCAGAACGGAAAAGACACTGTTGGATCCTGTTCTCCTGACTTCCTGCCTCGAGTCTGGTACACTTGTCACAGCACTAGTCACAGCAGACGCAGTGTGGACACAATAGATACAATGATTCTGGAGAGAGAGAGAGCCTGTTAACCATGAGCCTCATCACACCATCACCCAAAACCCTGAGGTTAAAAGATGGCAGGTTTTTGATGAAAGAATGCTTGATAATATCCTGAAAATATATTCAAAATAATTAATGTGTACCCCAGTCCTAGTTGTGATACCCCAGTCCTAGTTGTGATACCCCAGTTCTAGTTGTAATATCCCAGTTCTAGTTGTAATACCCAAGTCCTAGTCGTAATGTCCCAGTTCTAGTTGCAATACCCCCAGTCCTAGTTGTAATATCCCAGTCGTAATGTCCCAGTCCTAGTTGTGAAAACATTGTGGTGCAGTAATACTTACAGTGTGATGAGAAGAGGTGGCTCAACCAATATGAGCTCCTGATAAATTTCCAAAAGAATCAATAAATATATCTATCTATCCTTCCAAAAGAATCAATAAATATATATAGCCTTCTTCAATCCAAAAGGATCAATAAACTTATCTATCTATCGTTCTTTGAAAGCGTTTACTGCAGAGCCAGGCTTGATCTGAGAGATCTTATACTGAGTGCAGGGGACTGTGTGACGTGTATCTGAGAGGAGGGACTTTAGAGGTGCGTGTTGGTCTTATCAGGTGTTTAGGTTTCCATGCAAGTTTATAAGCACTCCACAGATGTCAGTATATGGCATCACGTGTGTGTGTGTGTGTGTACATATGTGTGTAGGGCTATGCATATCTATCTATATAACTGTCTATAGTGACTTCCCCAGCCCAGCCTGCAGTGAGTTGAAGTGAAGGCCATTTTTTTTATATGATACTGTAGCGTCGGCGCAGAAAGACAGTGTTGCCGTTCTCCCGCGAGGAGCATGCTGGGATACGAGAGCGAACATTTGGGGGTTTATGTCGTTATTCTCGTAAGTTATAAGTGTAAAGTTAGTGTCTTTAGTGTAACATGTTTCCCTTTTAGTTTCCCCTCATGTGTGTTCCTTCTTGTGTGGGGGGCTGGACCTCCCCTGTTGGTGTAGTGTGTGTGTGTTTTCTTGACCTGCCCTGTGTGTATTGTGATCTGGGTCTGTGTCCCTGCCCTCGTTCCCAGCTAATAAAGCTCTGAACAACTCTCGGCGTCCTGAAACCTTCAAACGTTACAACACCTTCCTCCTTCTTCCTCAGAGTAAGGTGTGCGCGCTCGTCACCTGCTTTATGATTGCTATTACCGTAAACATGGGATCGTCTTCAGAGAGCAATGACCTAATCCTACATATCTACGGTCAAAAAGGTACGTGGGGTGGAACGTTTTTTTTTTTTTATGAGTAATGCTCTGGCTTCCCAGGTATTTTTCCATTACCATACTGCATGTAATGGACACAAACACAAGACAACCACATTCACCTTAAATATTTTCTCCATTATTTCAAACAATTTATTCCTTTTCTGATTTTCTTTCATCAGCATAGATTAAAATGTCATAACTCCTCAAATATTTATTATGTGCATCTATATTTGTGTTTGTGACTTTTGATGATGCACACAGACCTTGTGCAATAAGCATGGTATCATTTGATGATAGAGTAGAAAAAACAATCTGGGTGGTTTAAACTCTGTGGTCATGGTGGAATCAGAACCCTCTGCTCTGGGATGAGAGATGGCTCATCACCATAGCAATGGAATGTTATAGCGAGGCACTAGCAGTGTTCAAGTTTATTTATATAACACATTATCATTCAATGTGCTTTACATTTTATGCATATGACACTATATCAATCAATATATACAATAATTATATATTGTATAAAAACAATATAAACAGCACTACACTTCAGTTTCGTTTAGGGGTTTGTGAGTGAAACTCTTGTCTGCACCGACCCAGTGTTCAACAGAACAAAGCAAACCTAGCCCTAATTGTGGAAACAAGCCAATGGAATTACTGTCTCAACTGTGACTGTCCAAAGAATATCCTTGTTTTCGGTCGTGTCCCATATAGCCAGTGATTGCTCCTTTCCAAAGGTACGAGCACGAATCACGAGATGCCAGCTGTCTTTGCCGTCCGTCCCACGAGCGTCCTATTGATACATCCTGTACAACAGCTGCTTATTGTTGAAGAAAAAACGCTTCCTTATTTTGGTATACACACTGTGCATTGTGAGAGGTCTCCTGCCAGACAAATCTGGCAACCCTAGGGCCTGGTCACCTCTATGTGGACGAGTGTGTGTGTGTTTGGGGGCAGGACGAGTGGACGAGTGTGTGTGTGTTTGGGGGCAGGACGAGTGGACGGGTGTGTATGTGTTTGGGGGCAGGAGAGTCTGGTCATCTCTATGTGGACGAGTGTGTGTGTGTGTTTGGGGGCAGGAGAGTCTGGTCACCTCTATGTGGACGAGTGTGTGTGTGTTTGGGGGCAGGAGAGTCTGGTCACCTCTATGTGGACGAGTGTGTGTGTGTTTGGGGGCAGGAGAGTCTGGTCACCTCTATGTGGACGAGTGTGTGTGTGTTTGGGGGCAGGAGAATCTGGTCACCTCCATGTGGACGAGTGTGTGTGTGTGTTTGGGGGCAGGAGAGTCTGGTCACCTCTATGTGGACGAGTGTGTGTGTGTGTTTGGGGGCAGGAGAGTCTGGTCACCTCTATGTGGACGAGTGTGTGTGTGTGTTTGGGGGCAGGAGAGTCTGGTCACCTCTATGTGGACGAGTGTGTGTGTGTGTGTTTGGGGGCAGGAGAGTCTGGTCACCTCCATGTGGACGAGTGTGTGTGTGTGTTTGGGGGCAGGAGAGTCTGGTCACCTCTATGTGGACAAGTGTGTGTGTGTGTTTGGGGGCAGGAGAGGGGTACAGGGGAGGAGCTGGAAGAGAGGGGTGATGGGGGAGGGGCTGAGGGGTATGGAGGAGGGGCTGAGGGTGACAGGGGCGGGGCCGAGGGGTACGGGGAGGAGCTGGTGGTACGAGGGAGGAGCTGATTGTATGGGGGAGGGGCTGAGGGGTATGGGGGAGGAGCTGATGGGTATGGGGGAGGGGCATACATGCAGAACACCTAGCTCCTTGTGAAAGGTTCTCTCTCTCTCTCCTCTGTGTGTGTGTACTGTTGTACTATATGTGTGTGTGAGCATGAATACATCTCCATCCCAAACCTACCCAGTCTGTGATGAAACACCAAAGTCAGCTGAGAGAAAAGCTCTCAGTTAAAAGCACTGCTGCAGACTGATGCCCCAGACACCAGGCTTGGGGAGAATCAGGAAAACCAGTTTGGGGGCTTGGACAGCTCTCTCTCTCTCTCTCTGTGCGCGCATAGGCTTTTTGACCCTTTATAACCCCTATAACAATGGATCATTGTTGAACCAAACAAGATATTTTCTAAACTTTTATAAACATGTATGTATATGGATATATGGCTTTTCTCTGTATTGTCATTCATTTATCCATTGATCCACCATAACAGCAGGGAAACAGGAGGGATCAGCTGTATGTCTAGATTATTGTAAGACTTTATTGTTTTTTTTAATGACACAAGTAGAAATACATTCACATATGCATATATTTATGAATAAACATATAATTACACATAATCAAGTTCTTATCTCAGTCACAACTCAAAATCATGTCTTGGACCCAAAACCAACCAAACACTGCTTTAACCCTTAGAACCCTAAGCTGTTTTTATGGCATTTTTTACTACCTTTATTCATAAGGATTTATTCTGGTCATTGTAAGTGCCACACACACATATTATATATTGTTTTTTCAGCAGAGGCTAGACTATCATATATTAGTACTAGCATTGATTTTATTTAGATTTTTAAAGAATTAAAATATAAAAAGCGTATTATAAAAATTCTTATATTTTGACATGTATCTCACCACAGTAAGCTCATAGCTCTACATGCATTTCATGTGTGTGTAGGGCAGACTGTCCTGAATCTGGCACTATCATTGCCATGGTGGAGGGATTCTGTGGGGCTGAGCAATTTACAGACATATGTGGTGCCTTACAGAAATAAATGCCATTTTTTATTTAGTGATTAAAAATTACCTTGCTGCGCTCCATACTGTATCTGTGACACAAACTGATCTGACCTGACTTGACCCGAGTTTACGTGTTAGCCTGTGTGTGCACTCATGATTCACTACAACTTTTTACTGCATTGCCATGAACAAAGTAAAAGCAAAAAAGGTGTTATTTAGTCTAACACACACACGGATGTCACCACAAAGCCTTATTCAATCTAACACACACGGATGTCCCCACAAACCCTCACTTAGTCTAACACACACTGATGTTTACACAGAGCTTTACTCACACAATTTCTTTGTTTACACACACAGTTTATATACAACGAGGTGAAAAACCCCACATCTGTACAAAATCTTACTGCTTTGATTAGTCAGAATATGTTCAACAAAACATTCCCTCACTGATGTTCCCACAATGCCTCACTCAGAGAAACACAACAAAAAACATTTAAAGTAATTCAATATATACCAATATTAATAACCAATAAAATAAAAATGAATAGAAGATAATTTTGAGAATAACAAAAAACACACAAACACACACACACACACAAACAGACAAACACACACACACACACACTCAAGATCACTCTGCTGGAGCTCCTTCCGTGTCCTGTCCAGCAGCCTCCTCCATCATTTGTTTGTACTGACTCTTAAAAAAGCCCGCCTACAATAAACAACAACAAAGCCATAAACAAAAACATTAATAAAGACAGAGCTGTCTTTGTCTTTAAGCTGCCATAAGCTACTCTGAGATTTCACTTGCACATCTAATGGCAAACGACTCAGAGCCAGATCAGCGCCGGGTCTGGGCCGATGCTGACCCGGAGCCGAGGTTCGTCTCTCTCACCTTCACCAGGCCTGCAGTGATGAGCGCGAGCAGGATCAGCCCGCCCACTGTCCCCCCGATGATCTCCTTGGTGAAGTTGGGGACGTCGTACACCTCCACGATAGTCTTGATCTGCAGGAAGGAAACAGGAGCCACAGTCTCACATATGTGTTCTACACATCATAAACACACAGAGTACTCTGGAAATCCAGAGTTCTCGCGAGAGCACAATGGAATTGTCTCTGCGAGACACTCTGGCAATGAGCAATGATGCACGTTACTTTTTCCCCTTGCATTCCGGGGAACCAGCTAAACTGATGAAGACAGCGCTGCAACGTTGGAGGACACTGAGGAGTTGGTGTGTTACCTTGGAGACAGGGGGCTGCTTCCTGGAGTCTGAGAAGTAGATGTATTTGTTTTGGTCGTACTCCATCGTCGCCTCGGTGATCAGTGCCAGCTGAGCTTCTCTGAGCCCAGTCTGTTTGAGAAGAGGAAGAGGAGGGGAAAGTGTTTGTTGTTTGTACATAGTATGTACATTCTATTCTGTTTGTACATAGTATGTACATTCTATTCTGTTTGTACATAGTATGTACATTCGGAAAAAATTAGACTAGTCTTCTAAAACTATTTCTACGCTATGCGGGTGAAGTGCTTCAGTTGCTGACCCGGTGTAGCCAGGGCCTAATGTGTGATTTAGTAGTACAGTATGTACTCTTGTGCCGACACATGTGGCTGGAGATTTCTAAACCAATCGAAACACGTCCTGTATGCCTCCTAGCCTTGTGTGCCTCCTAGCCTTGTATGTCTCCTAGCCTTCACTGTGCCTCCTAGCCTTGTGTGTCTCCTAGCCTTGTGTGCCTCCTAGCCTTCACTAGCCTTGTGTGCCTCCTAGCCTTGTGTGCCTCCTAGCCTTCACTAGCCTTGTGTGTCTCCTAGCCTTGTGTGCCTCCTAGCTTTGTATGTCTCCTAGCCTGTGTCTTTGGGGGAGGATTTAGAGACAAATCCGTTGCTACAGTGTAGCCTTGTAGGATTCTGCTTCGGTGGGGTCAAGGCCTCCTGACTGTGAACTCTGTCCCATTGTGCCAGACTAATAGCTTCACCCAACTAAGGAACATGATGTGGAGTCTCCCAACTTTGTTTATTCAATGGTCATTTATTTATCTCCCACTCTAAAAAGTAAAATATTCTTGAATGGTCAGGGAAAGTCAGAGAGAAGTCATGAAATTTTACATTTGACTTGAGAGTGGGAACCCTGTAATAAGACTCGGTTGGAAAAGAGGGTGTGATTTCTTTACCTTCTCAATCCAGGTAGAGCTCACATTTCCCGAGATGTTGAGGAAGCGCTGACTGTTCTCCGTCAGATCGATGTCACATGTAAACACTCTACACTCGGCCACTGAACAGTCCTGATGAGGGAGAAACAGAGGGGCGTGGAGAGAGAGAGAGAGAGAGAGAGAGAGAGCAGTGGAGAGAGAGAGAGGAAGGGGAAAGGGAGAAGAGATGAAGAGGGAGGATATCAACACCTAGACACCTTCACACACATGAACAATGCTCTCACACACACACACACACACACACACACACACACACATCAACACCTAGACACCTTCACACACATGAACAATTCTCTCTCACGCACACACACACACACATCAATACCTAGACACCTTTACACACATGAACAATTCACACACACACACACACACACACACACATCAACACCTAGACACTTTACCACACATCAACACCTAGACACCTTTACACACATGAACACTTCTCACACACACACACACACACACCAACACCTAGACACCTTCACACACATCAACACCTAGACACCTTCACACACATGAACACTTCACACACACACACACACACACACACACACACACCAACACCTAGACACCTTCACACACATGAACACTTCTCACACACACACCAACACCTAGACACCTTCACACACATCGACAACACTTCTCACACACATCGACATTTCATACACACAACAAAACTACAAACAAACATGAACACCAAGATGTTCCACATACACACACACACACACACACACACACACACACACACACACACACACACACACAGGTAGTCTGTGTGGTCCTAAAGCATTCCAGAGTTGACTTCAAAGAAAACCATACAGTAAAAGCATGTAAGGATATGAGAATAATGCGTACAGTAAAAGCACGTGAGGATATGAGAATAATGCGTACAGTAAAAGCATGTGAGGATATGAGAATAATGCGTACAGTAAAAGCATGTGAGGATATGAGAATAATGCATAGGAACACATGGAAGGATAGCAATGGTGCACTTACCAGGGTGAGATCTTTTTGCAGTTTCTTTATGACATCTCCCACAGGCTTCATGTCTTTATAAGTGCGACATCCATTAATCATCTAAAACAAAACACATTTATCTAACTTAGATATGTGCATGTGGTCTATAAAACACACATTGTCTTAATGCAGATAAGAGCTCAGGGTCTTCAGGTCTCTCTTCTTGGGGTGGGCTATAGACCTACCATGGTATCAGCCAGCTGAGCAGGAAAATTAATGTGTAATGACACTGTGAAATGTAATGATTTAACACTTGTAGTACTTGTAAATGTCAATAATGCAAAGTTGTGGTAGGTTGGGAGCTTTAGACTTTGAGGGCTAAACAGGCAAACAGCCTCTATTTCTGACTCCATCAGGTAGCTGATGAGACACAAGGCAACTATTTGGTTCTGGCTCCGTTTTGGCCCAGAGGCTCTGACCTGGTGCTGTGCTGCTCTGTGGCTGTCTCTGGTTCTGGACTGGTTCCGTTTTGGCCCAGAGGCTCAGCCCGGTCGTCTGCTGCTCTGTGGCGATCTGTCATACTGATACTTTCTGCTCTAAGTGGACCGTGTTCCTATTTCTGTCTTTGTCCCCCTCACCTCTAAACTGTCCAGATAATCACCCTCCTTACCTCTAAACTGTCCAGATACCCCCCTCACCTCTAAACAGTCCAGATAATCACCCCCTTCACCTCTAAACTGTCCAGATAACCCCCCCCCCTCACCTCTAAACTGTCCAGATAATCCCCCCCTTCACCTCTAAACTGTCCAGATAATCACCCCCTTCACCTCTAAACTGTCCCGTTGTGTCCAGATATTCTCTTCCTCACCTTTAAACTGTCCAGATCTGTCCAGATGTTCTCCTCCTGCAGCTTGATTGGCACCTTCACAAACACAGTCACTGTCAGGTCCCTCCACGCATTCACCACCTGAAGTAGAGAGAAGAGGAGGATGATGGAGGAGGAGGGGGGGGAGAAAAGAGAGAATGAGATGGAGTGAAATAAACAAACATTAGGAAGAGGACAGGGAGGTAGAGAAGAGAGAGAGAGAGATAGAGGACAGAAGGAAAGAGAGGGAGGTAGAGAAGAGAGAGAGGGAGGTAGAGGAGAGAGAGGGAGGAGAGAAGAGAGAGAGGGAGGTAGAGGAGAGAGAGATAGAGGAGAGAAGGAGAGAGACGGAGGTAAAGAAGAGAGAGAGGGAGATAGAAGAGAGAGAGAGGGAAATAAAGGAGAGAGAGAGATAGAGGAGAGGGCAGAGAGGGGGTGGGTAGAGGGTCACTATTATCCAAAATCACAACTGGAGGGGTGCTGCAAACTGCCACCCACAGACCCAGTGAGTTGACATGAACAATACCTGTAGATTCTGCTGCACTGGTTTGGCCAAGTTGTTCTCCCCAGCAGTGAAGTTAATGTAGTTTGTGGAGTCATCAGACCTTGAGGGAGAGCGCTCTGAATCAGTGACTTATGTATGTGTTTGCCTATTTATATAATGCGCATAGAGACAGACGACTGGACGACGTGGAATTTGGATATATTATACCACAATATTCATATCCATATACTGGTATATAATGAAACATTTCCCTCCCAAAATATTCCTGTAAAAGCATACAGTCACCTTTTGATGACAATGTAGATGCTGTACTTGACTCCAATATCTTTGGTTATGGATGTTATGCTGTCTGGGGCATGCACTCCATTACCACTGTGGGGCAGTAGAGAGCTTGGGTCAGTGCTCATTACAACATTACAGTAAGCCAACACTTCACAACACTTCAGCCCCTTTCACAACATTTACACCATTGTTGCCCTGGCAACATCATGAGAAACAAACCCATTTGGTTTAGTGGCTCTTTAAAATGTCTCTGTTCTAGACAATGTAATTTTACGTAATATGGGAAGCATTTATAAGGCTGCTCATGTGTGCAGTGAAGTGTTTATTAGCAACATATGTCTGATATATTAACCCACTGAGAAATGAATACCTGTCAGCTTTTGCTGTGAAGTTCACCCGCTGGCCTAAACGTCCACTGCTGTCGATGCCATACTGAATCACAAACACTGCCTGGAATCAGAAGAGCTAGCGTCAGCATGGACATCTACTCTTTTAAAGGACATCATCTTTGGCGTGCGTTTATCTGTGTGACTGTTTATGTATGTGTGTATGGGTATGTGTGCGTTTTTGTTTGTATAGGTATGGACCCTTTCAAGAGAGTTCCATTATCAGCATCATAGTTGGCCCCACAATACTTCCTTTTTAACATTCCATATGTTATCTTAATGCAGAGGAAGTAGATTGGGACCCAAATAGAACGTTCAAGCATTGTTTTTGTTTTTATTGTTGAAAGGGTCTATATGGATATCTCTCTCTGGCTGTGTTTCTGTTTGTGTGGTTGTGTATGTATTTATTTCTATGTGTTTATCTCTGTCTGTGTTTGTGTGTCTGTGAACTCGACCTTATCGCCGGCTTTGAAGACAGGCCTGCTGACATCACAGGTGGTCAGTCCAGGAGTGACTCTATCCTCACTGTCTCGAGACGTGCACTCCACCCGACCCTGCACCACAAACACACAGCAACCAGCTGCATGACTCAATATTTATGTGTGAGTGTGTGTTTGAAAGTAGCTGACAGCCATGCGTTAAATGGATATATGACTCATCATTGCACAGGATAATTCCGGTATTTAGCACTTTGAGTCCCTTTTATGGTTTGTTTTGGATGAACTAGAGTGGTGGACACCGAAATTTTGATGATGTGTCCTGTCTCGACTTTCTGACTCGTTTTGAATCGCCTTTGACTGTTTCAGAGTGGCTGGCTACAGGCATGCACAAACATGTCCTTAAACGAGAATTCTGGTGTGATTTTGACCTAAAGTGTGTTGAAACATGATACCGAGTGTGAACGTATGTCTCATAGCTTACCTCGGCTTGTCCCCTGCACTCAGAAATCTGGCGCTAGTTAGCCAATGCTACCAACAGTTTTTCGTTGCGGTGCCTCGGGCATCGGCCTAGCCATGCAAGTAAATCACTGTTTTACACCATTTACAAGGCTCAAAGTAGCTCCATACTTCATTGGTAGACTTCCGAGGGCCTTGACATTTAAAACGAGACATTGAGAACTTTGAAAAAGCACTGGTAGTTTATTTACAAGACGATTTATACAGACAGTACCTTAAGGAATTTTACCGTTCAACACCATCTTGAATTTAGTCACGATAAGTCGAGCGACGAGTACGAACGAAGAGGTATGATAAATGGATCAGATTCCAAAAATAATTCTGTGGAAATGCATGGATTCCAGTTGCTGCTACTGGAAGCAACTGAATCCATGCATTTCCACTGAATTATTTTTGGAATCTGATCGCAGTGCAGGGCAGGGGACAAGCCGAGGTAAGCTATGAGACATACGTTCATACTCGGTATCATGTTTCAACACACTTTAGGTCAAAATCACACTGGAATTCTCCTTTAAAACAACCCTTAACGTTCGTTTTTAAAACTGTGCAACTCACCGAGTGGTTAGTGGTGTTTGTTGATTATTGAAAACAAATATATCAGCGCAATGTGTGATTTCAATATGTGTTATTTGCTTTTGTGGAACTATTTTTCAGATACCTCACAACCGCGTATAAACTTCCGCTCAATATTTGAGTCTGAAGCATAGACAGTAAAAGAAGGTCTCGCGGGGGAAAGACTGTCAGTACACGATCCGTACCGCCTGCCAGATACATTCTGCGCATGCGCATAATCTTGCGCATGCGCTGAAGTTCAACGTCTTTTACGATGGTTTACGACACTACATGATCGGTTCTACACTTGAGATTGTCAGTATTACCTATCCAGAGAAAACAAAGACTACAACCAAATGTAAACAGACCCCCTTTCCGTTTCCGGTAGCGCAGTAATATCAATGAGCAATGAGTCTTCCAACAGAAATCAATGGGATTTTACAAAATGCCAGACAGAAACTGTATTTCAAAATGCCAGACAGAAACTGTATTTCGCTACACTACTTGTTTTGGAACATCAACGAACATCACTAACCAACAGTTGCACAGTTTTAAAGGGTTGTTTTAAGGACATGTTTGTGCATGCCCATAGCCAGCCACTCTGAAACTGTGAAAGGCAATTCAAAACGAGTAAAAATTTCGGTTTCCACCACTTTAGTTCATCCAAAACAAACCAGAAAAGGGACTCAAAGTGCTAAATACCAGAATTATCCTTTAACTGTTTTGAGAATGTGATG
>NC_055959.1:34148631-34193631 GCF_018492685.1 Alosa sapidissima | reverse complement strand
GAAGTACTGCACACGCACACACACACACACGCACGCACGCAGGCACGCACACAACCACACAAGCACGCACACACGCACGCACGCATGCACACACATGCACACACATGCACACACACGCACACACACATGCAGACACACGCACGCACGCACGCACACAACCACTCATGCACACACACACACACGTGATAATGATGATTATGATGAAGATGACAATGATGATAATGAAGCAGATAGATAGACAGAGAGATAGACAGACAGACAGAGAGACAGATAGATAGATAGATAGATAGATAGATAGATAGATGGATAGATAGATATATATACCTCACTCTTGAACTTGTAGACAAAGACTTTGCCCTCAAAGTCATCATCTGTGTCCATGGGAGCTGAGACCAGAATCAGGTCCGATATGCCATCTCCGTCTATGTCTACCGCACACACCTCGGCTCCAAAGTAGGAACCAATCTGCCCTCGGGTCTATGGGAAAAGCAGAGAGAGGGACAGAGAAAAAGGGAGCACATAGATATGATAGAACAGAGTAATGGAGAGGGGGGGGGGCGGGGTAGAGAAAAAAGCGTCAAGTAAATAAATTATGGGAAAAAATGTTAGTGTTACATTCCCTGATTCAACGGAGGGGAGGGTGGTAATGGATTGTAATGGATCACAATGTGTGTGTGTGTGTGTGTTCGTGTGTGTGTGTGTGTGTGTGTGTGTGTTCGTGTGTGTGTGTGTGTGTGTTCGTGTGTGTGTGTTTGTGTGTGTGTGTGTGTGTGTGTGTGTGTTCGTGTGTGTGTGTGTGTGTGTGTGTGTGTGTTCGTGTGTGTGTGTGTGTGTGTGTGTGTTCGTGTGTGTGTGTTTGTGTGTGTGTGTGTGTGTGTGTGTGTGTGTTCGTGTGTGTGTGTGTGTGTGTGTGTGTGTGCGTTGTTTTTGTGTGTGTGTGTTTGTGTGTGTGTGTGTGTGTGTGTGTGTGTGTGTGATGCTGATGTTGCACCTGTGTCAGGCTATATTTGACATTGATGTCACTGTTGATGACCATCACCAGGCCCTTGTGTTCATATCGTGGTGCTCCCAGGATAATGTAGTTTCTGGAGTCCCTGTAGGCCACGTCCAGAGAATAACCTGCAAAGCAACACACATGCTGGAAGTCACGCAAGCCATCCTGATAGAATAACCTGCAAAGCATCACACATGGTGGAAGTCACGCAAGCCATCCTGATAGAATAACCTGCAAAGCAACACACATGCAGGAAGTCACGCAAGCCATCCTGATAGAACAGTGTTTCTCAAACTTTTCCAGACCAAGGACTACTTAACCAATAAATAGAAACTTCACGGACCACCTAGCTAAAAAATAAAAAACAGTAGACCTACTTCAACAGTATATTACACAATAGACATACTCACTGAACAACCTTGCTTATTATCTTGGCACCTTGCTTATTGTGTCAGAGGACTCATATGATTTAAACTGGCGTAGCTTACACAGTGTTGCAGAACTGTTTGGATTTACATACAAGTTGGTTCAATATTGCAAACAACTCATCTATATTATATTTTACCACGTCTGCCCGCGGACCACTTGGTATAGCTTGCGGACAACCAGTGGTCCCCGGACCACACTTTGAGAAACACTGTAATAGAATAACCTGCAAAGCAACACACATGCTGGAAGTCACGCAAGCCATCCTAATAAAATAACCTGCAAAGCAACACACATGCTGGAAGTCACGCAAGCCATCCTGATAGAATAGCCCCTTGTCCTAGAAAAGGGTGAAAGGGATGGTGAGATGTGTCTTATGACAGGGATATGATTCTTAAAGGGATGGTGAGATGTGTCTTATGACAGGGATATGATTCTTAAAGGGATGGTGAGGCTCAGTCCCTGCCTCAGTCATTGCAAGCGTCTCTGATTGATTAATCACCACTATGTGGATACTGTTTTTAGAATTGATTTAGATTAAGTGTTAGTATAATTTGTATTTTTGTAATTTGTATTTTAGTATATTTTTATATATTGTATTAAGTGTTAGTTAGTATAATTTGTATTTTAGTATATTTAGCATATTCTTTATCTTCTACTGTCCTTATTGCTTAGTTGTGTTTTTATATTATATACTTTAATTACTCTTTCTGCTGTTAAAGAATGTGTTTGTGTTGTATGTATGCTGCTGAGACCTTGAATTTCCCCTGGGGATCAATAAAGTATCTATCTATCTATCTATCTATCTATCTAGATGTGTCTTATGATAGGGATATGATTCTGAAGGACAGGCTGGGGGACATTTGTTACCGGGGCAACGTTTGTAATGATGCCTCGCACTGGGCTTTAGATGGCGCAACTGTTGTAAGTAAACACAGAGCGAGTCTCTTACCCAGGTAACTGTCGGGTGACATTGAATCGACCTTCACCATCTTAGGGTTTTGGAAGCCTGCAGAGAACTGCTGAAATCCCCCTGTCCAACCGTACGCCCCTACCGTCCCGAGGAAGTAGTTACTCTGGAACACACAGGTAAACACAGAAAAATAAGGACAAAGAAAACAAGGACAAAACCATGTTGCTTCATTTGTGTCTGTCAGTGTTGTGTGAGGCCTTCCGAAACGGCTTTGTTTCACAAAGCAATATCAGCTTGTCGTGAGTGCGGGCCTGCTGACGTGACGTGTGACGTGTGACGTGACTGTGATGTGGGAGCAGAGAGGAGAGCGTACAGCAGGTGAGGATGAGTACACTGCGCTGAATCCGCTCTGGGCAAACTCCATCTTGGTGGCCTCACCCGAGGTCTGTGTGCCTGGACACAGAGAGAGGGAGAGAGAGAGAGACAGAGAGAGGGAGAGAGAGAGATGAAGAGAGAGAGAGAGGGTGAGGGAGAGAGGGAGAGACAAATGTCACCACAGGTCATTTCAGTTTCCCCTCCCCAGACAGCAGTGGGCCTGATCTGGTTCCTGAGTCCAGATTAGGTCCTAGATGTCAATTAAGGTTGGTCTGGATCAGATGATCAGACCAGGCATTGCAGATGCAATCTCATAAGTAAACACAAGCTGTGAAAAAGGATCTTCTATTTGAACAGTCAAGAGATACGTATGCTTAATGTCCACAGTGGATTCCAGCATTACAGTTGAGATAATAGTGAAGATGAGGAGAATGTGTACTGCAGTATTGCGCTGTTGTACTGTGAGTGTGTCATTATAAACATACATACAGCATGTTTATACAGTCATGAAGGCTTTTTACTAAGCATTAGGTGCATGACCATGTTTTAAGTCATACATGGGCAACATCCGGCCCGTGGGCTTTCCCTGACCAGCCCGCGTAAGGTCTGTGACAGAACAATAGTCAAGAGCCTAGCATGGAGATAATGCATGCAAATCAATATCGTTGTTTTTATTTTGAAAGCGACTGCTATTTGTACGCCCATACATCTGTGCGTGGTTGCATACGACGTAAACACCCTCACTGATGTGCTGGTGAATAGAATTTATGCTTCTGCGTCGACACAATGCAGTTGCCTTTACGTCGGCGTAAACCTTTCAAAGTTTTGTGTCTCTTATGTCTGCGTCGCTCACCACCGCAAAGGTTGTTAGAACGAACTCCTACTGCTGCTCGTTGGCGATACGAAGTGTTCATTTCAAAACGTTACTGGCAGATAGACAGTTTACAATCGGATAACCCCGTAATTGTAACCAAAATATGTCTGAGTTTATTTGCAAAGCTTATGTTAGCGAACTACTATAATGCTACTCCCCACAGGTTGCTTGAAGCAGCCGGCTCAACACACAGAGTGAGTTGACCAATCACAGTTATGTGCATAAAGTTAAAGCAAAAACATAGCCTACATTTTTAAAATAGTTTTCTTTGTGCATGTTGATTAACTAATGACAGCCTACTATTGTCTGCTCCACATTTTCGTAGTCTAATTCTGCATAGAGTTAATTTAATGATGGTAATGATTTAATGATGAAATATTGCTGAGTGTTGATGAAATGGTGGCACAGGCCTATCGGTTGTACTGACTCCTTCACATTTTCATGACCTAGCCTAATTATATAGATATTGTAGTACTTTTTTATATCAGTCTTTGAAAACTGAAAAAAATGTCAATGTCAAAAAATATTTTTTGAGAATGAGGATTAAATCCTGGACATAGATTAAATATTGCTGTTTTTCCTTTGTCTCCCTCACATTTTCATCTGTTCTCACGACTAGTAAACAAAACCATATGATTTACTTAATGTTATACAAGAACAGAATAGAATTGAACAGAATTGAGTTCAGACTTGAGTTCGGTATTTTGGGTCTGGCCCTCCTCAACAGTCCCAGTTTGTCATGTGGCCCCTTGGGGAAATTAGTTGCCCACCCCTGTTTTAAGTGGTTCTAAGTGGCATTATGTTTTAATATCAAATGCATCCATAAATGCTGAGTCTGTGCCCGTACCCTCAATAGCAATAATGTTCTTCTCCAAAGTGCCACTGATCCTGTCCAGGGCTGCAAAGCTGTCCACTTTGAACACATGCTCCGCTGGGGATGTTGCGATCTTGTTGAGCTCTTCTCGTGCGCTGCTACGCCTGAACGCATCTCCAACCTGCCGTAGAGAAACCAACAGAACTATGTGTTGATGTACTTGCCTTTGTTAATATTTTAAGTAGCACTCAGTATATTAAAATGTATCTGTGTATCTGTTACACATTGCTATGCCTAATTCTACAGCCCTGTTTCCACAAAACCTGGGACACTGTAAAATGTAAATAACAACAGAATGTGATGATCTGCAAATCACATAAAGCTATATTTATTTGCAAAAAACCCCATAGAAAACATAACAGATAAAATAAAATTTGATACCAGCAACACATTACATTACATTACATTTGGCTGACACTTTTTTAGCCAAAGCGACTAACAACATGGTAAACAGTTTAAGTTTTAGAGCAATTCTCAACAATTTTAGGACAATTTAAAAAGTACAGTAAAAATAAGGGCATCAGTGAGTGCTGTTTTTAACAGTTACGTGTCAGTTTAAGACAGCTGGTGAGTGCTAGGATCAGCAAGACTTGTTGTAAGTGTTGCTATGAGAGGAGATGTTCTCTAAAGAGCTGGGTCTTCAGGAGTTTTTTGAAAATGGAGAGGGATGTCCCTGCCCTTGTAGGAACTGGCAGTGTGTTCCACCAACGAGGAACAACAGATGAGAAAAGTTTGGATTGGCCTGGGTGTACTGGTGGTAGAGCTAGACGTCGTTCGTCTGAGGAGCGCAGCGGTCTGGAGGTAGCGTATGTCTGTATGAGGGCATTCAAGTAGGTGGGAGCAGAACTAGAGACTACTTTGTAGGCAAGTGTTAGAGCCTTGAATTTCATGCGGGCCGCCATAGGTAGCCAGTGTAGCTGGATGAGCAGCGGGGGTAACATGTGCCCTTTTGGGTTGGTTGTAGACCAGGCGCGCCGCCGCGTTTTGGATCATCTGAAGTGGTTTCACTGCGCAGGCTGGGAGACCTGTCAGGAGGGCGTTGCAGTAGTCGAGTCGTGAGATGACTATTGCCTGAACCAGAAGTTGGGTAGCATCTTGAGTCAAGTAAGTCCTGATTTTCCGTATGTTGTAGAGTGCGAAACGGCATGAACGGGCGACTGAGGCAACATGATCTGAGAAGTTTAGTTGGTTGTCGAGAACAACTCCTAGATTTCTTGCAGTCCTGGTAGGTGAAACAGACAGGGAGTCAAATTTGATGTTGATGTCGTGGTGTATGGTAGGTTTAGCTGGGAGGACCAGCAGTTCAGTCTTTGAGAGGTTCAGCTGGAGGTGGTGTGCCTTCATCCATGTAGCTATGTCTGAGAGGCAATCCGAGATCCGTGCTGAAACCAAGGGGTCATCAGGTGGAAAGGACAGATAGAGCTGTGTGTCGTCTGCATAGCAGTGGTATGAGAAGCCTGCATGTAAGGAGTCTAGATACTTCACTCTCGGAGAGAGGCGTAAATACTGAAAAAGATATTCCAGCAGTCCCTAGAGGTTGTAGGAGTGTGGTATCTGAGTCAGATGCGTTGAGTGGGCATGTAGAGAATTGACTGCTGATTGCCGCCACTTTGTTTGTAAAAAATGAGGCGAGGGTATCTCAGAGACTAAGAGTGAAACTCAGAGGGAATAGCAGTGAAAGTAAAACCAGACAGGGTTTAGGAGATATGGAGGGGTTTACAAGAAAAGAAGACAGAACCAAAAGTGAAAGTACACATAGAACCAAACAAACACATACTCTGCCTGGCAACAGATTACACATAGGACCTGGCTACATGTATTCTGCCTAGCAACACACATTTTTTAATGTTTAGATGAGAGGGGTTTTCCACCAATATCTCAAGTCCAAAAACGGTCTGATTGGCTAAAAGGGGCCTGGTGACGTTCCTGGTGATAGGAACGCCTCCCAGGCCCCTGAGAGCATAAAAGAAAGAGCTCAGGCACATTCAGATCAGATCTCATCGGGGTAGCAGCTGCAACTCATCACTCTATTGCCTGACGGTCCAGTCCTGACGTTGTTTGGATTGTATTCTCACTGCAAAACGGTGAATAAAGGATCAACATTCTTCAACATCTCTCGTCTTGGTGTTCTCCTGCGGGTCTTTGACATCAGAGTGCTAATTGGCTTGGAGGTTCGGGAAGTGGTCAATTTTCCACGACAGTGTTCCATAGTAGAAGTAGGTGTTCCATAGTAGAAGAGTCTAGGCAGAGAGGGTTAAAGCGGAGTGAGAGGCGCAAACGTTCCACAATTTCCGCGTTCGATTATTGCAAGGGGGAATTTTGTCATAATCTGTAAGTGTTTGGGATCATTAGCGTTCGGATTTGTAATAAAATAACTTAATATCAGACCATGCTGCTGCCAGTTACTGTCCGGTTGTTAGCATGCTAGTTAGCCTCTTAGCTAAGGTAACATTTTAAACGGAGAGGTGTAATTTCTTTGAAATGACAACTAGCTGAATAACATTACTGACATTAGTTAAAGTGGATAGTTTATACTCAAGTGAATTTGCAACAGTATATTAAATTTAAGCGAAGTCCTTCAACTACTAGTCACTTGTTAGCGCATAGCTGTATTGTCATAGCTACTCCCATCCACTTGTATAGCATTTTAAGCGAGAGTTAGCTAGCTAGCTAGCTCGGTTCACATGACTAATTAAATTATTCATATCATGTCCTCAAGAATGATTCATTGGTATCATACATGATTATAGACAATAATACTGTGAACACAATTATGTTTATCTGTTCTTATTGCTTATTAAGAGAGAAAGTTTATTTAGTGACACTCCCACTTATGCAGACCGGAACTGTCCTGTTTTGCTCCCATAGTAACGAATTACGTTGCTCTATCTTGCTAGTAATCAAGGATCTTTGGTCTAGGTGTTTCATAGTAGAAGGGTCTAGGTGTTCCATAGTAGAGGAGAAGAGTCTAGGTCAGGGGTCCCCAACCTTTTATGTACCATGGACCGGTTTGATTCCTATTTTTTTTTCACGGACCGGCGGGGGGGGGGGTTGGGGGTTCAAGTCAAGTCGGCTTTTATTCCATGTTCCATGTTCCATATGTGTTGTGCATGCATTACTTGAAAAGTGAAAAGAACTAGCTCCAGTTATGTATGAACAGTGAAGGTAACGATCTCTTGTGAAAAACATGAACTTGAAGAAGTGAAAATTGAACAATATGAACTATGAATATTGAACAACTTGAAGCTACATCTATAAGTGTGAACATGCTTAACAAAATATGGGAACAAAACATGGGAACTAAACGTGCATTACGAATATAATCAGTGTGGGAGCCCTGCTTGTTTCCCTGCAACAAGAAGCTTCCATCTGGGGGTGATGGAAGACAGTGACACCCTCAGTGTGTTTGAAATGTCCAGTCGATTGCGCAATTTGTCTAGTTGCAGTCATTGCCGAAAACCCGGCCTCGCATAGATACGTGGTGGGAAACGTTTTCAGCGCTTTTACGGGTATCTCGGGATGATCCAAAAACCCGCCAGAGAGGTTTCCTTATACACACTCTTAAGACCACCGTCATTTGCAATTTCGATCAACTGCTCTTCCTCCTGCGCTGACAAGTTAGGACTATTCGGGATATTGACAAATGGGTTGCGGACCCACTCATTGGTTTGCCGTGAATCTTTGAAGGATGGGAAGTAACGCTCAAACTCATTTGAGAGCGCAACAAGGTGATCGTGCACCAGCTGCGAGAGAAAGGGCCCTGCCTCAGTCTCTCCCAAAACCCCCACTACTTTTTGGAACATATCAAATACACCCCGGTCCACTCGTCGTCCCTACAAATCAAGCTTGGCTTTAAATGCAGCAACTTTATCTGCCAGTTTAAAGACAGTCGTCATTCTCCCCTGGAGTGACAGGTTGAGGTCATTAAGCAACCCGAATATGTCACACAGGTAAGCGAGTTTTGACACCCAGTCCTCATCACTAAAATGTGCAGCTAACGGTGACTTTTTTTCTGCTCTCGCAACTCAAGCACTCTGGCCAGTGACCTGCTAAAGATGCTTGTTTTTTGTTGCTCATTCTAGCAGTTTAGCTAACTTCGTGTGACACTACCGTTCGCCAAGAACTGATCAAGTGAAGTGAGCTGACCTGAGGCTGCGCAGCACTGAAGGCAATATGTAAAAGTGTTGAAGGCGGGACAGACAGACGTAAGAAAATAGACCTTGCAAAATGCAAACATGCGTGCAATCAAACAACTGCATATAGGCCTATGCCATGTAAAAACGTGACATTATTGCGAATTAAATTTAGTTTAGTTTGCATGCATTTTTTTTTTAAACTCATGTCGTAGGCTACGGCCCGGTTAGGAATGTCCTGCGGCCCGATACCGGGCCGCGGCCCGGTGGTTGGGGACCGCTGGTCTAGGTGTTCCATAGTAAAAGAGTCTAGGTGTTCCATAGTAGAAGAAACTAGGTGTTCCATAGTGGAAGAAACTAGGTGTTCCAGAGTAGAATAGTCCAGGTGTTCCAGAGAAGAATCCAGGTGTTCCATAGTAGAAGAGTCTAGGTGTTCCAGAGTAGAATAGTCCAGGTGTTCCAGAGAAGATTCCAGGTGTTCCATAGTAGAAAAGTCTAGGTGTTCCAATGAACCTGTTTGCAGTCTGAACCTATCACATTTGGTGTATCATGAAACAAAAAAATAAAAAAAAGACCCTGGACCGCAGCAACTGAGATCACATATCAGGCTAGAATGGGGCATTTCGATTAGATTAGATTAAATTAGATTCAACTTAAATGTAATATAATTGAAATGTCCCTATCTTGCCTGATATGTGATTTAATTTGCTCAGTGGTCCAGGGTCTTCATCCTCAAAATAACAGCAACTGGTCACCTCAGGTCCCACATGTTTAGAGATTGTTGTTAAAAGATGTGAAGCTGTACAGTGTCAAGTCAGGTCAAGTCAGATTTATTTGTATAGCGCATTTAACATGCACAGAGTGCAACCCAAAGCGCTCCACATATAAGACATTGTCATTGACACAGACTAACAAAGACAATAGATGCCGGACGGAGCGGCGTAGTCGCCAGCGTACCCGTGACACCAAGACATACAAGACATACAACAAACAAATTAATAAATAAAATAAATAAAAATTAAAAATAAAATTAGTCCAATTTCCAACCGGCTGAAAATGTCCAAGGGCAAAGATGACCCGCGTGAAAACTGCGCACAGCTGTGTCTTCACGATGCAACACCAACAAAGATCTTTATAACTGACCAACCCGGAGAATTCACTGGCAGTCTGGAGAGCACTGGAAGGACAAGACAGTCCGAATTTGTGATGGGCGACCCTGCTGATTATCAGCTCGGTGGTCCTAGACAGTGACCGTTTGTTGTTTGTTGTTTCATGGTTGACGCTGTCATCAGAGTTTCTTAGCACTCAATCAAGACTCCAGGCACCGGTAGATGCTAGCATGGCAGCTCGCATGTCAGCCGCAGCTCGGTGGTCGTGGCAGCTGCAGATCTCTTGCAGATTGAAGTTAGGCACCCTTGCTGAGCAATCCCTCCGTCCAGACATTGGATGTGCAGCGTCACGGATTGATGAGGGACTTCAGAGACATAAGACAAGCTAGCCAAGGCGCTCATCAGCCCAATGGAAGCTGGTTAACGTTAACTTGACATTGATTGTCATGAGCTCTCTCTCTGCCTGGTAACACGTGCTGATTGAAGTCTGATGACCTCCACCTGTTCCTGCTCTGCTCTGCCTCACCCTCGTTACCTACCAGCTGCACTGCATTCACCACTCATCATGCCCTCTATATAAAGCCTTGCTTTTCAGTCCACACTTGTCAGATCGTCTGCAACCAGCACCAGTTACCTGCCTGTTTTTGAAAACGCCTCTGACTCTTTGCCTGTGATCCCGGACCCGCTCGACTACTTCTGTGTTCTCCAGCCCCGGTAATCTTGACCTGCCTTCCGTCCCTCTTCTACGAATACCGCCTAGTCCTTGACTGTACTGCTGCTTCGTTTCAATTGCTGTTGTGTGTGTGTTTCCCCCAGGACTTCCCGGATCATCCAGCTCCTGCCATCGCTGTTCGGCTACTGGGGGAACACACACACGCAGACTCTTGGAACTCCTGTACCCCCCCGGAACCCCTGAAACCCCCTTAACCCCCAACCCTTAAATAAACTTTTGAACGTGACGCTTTTGTGGTCCTCGTCCTGTTTGGTGTCTGACAGTACGATCTGACCAAACATGGACCCAGCGCACGGTCGAACCAGCATGGAAACCGACGAACCAGAACCACCCACCGCCATGCAACGCCTGGAAGAGACAGAGAGAGAGGTAAACCGCAACACTGCTGACATTGCCTCCCTACTTCAAGCCGGCTTGAGCCAGCGTCAGCAGTTCCAGCAGCAACAGCAACAACTTGCAATGATCATTCAACTTCTCACCAACCTTTCTCCTCTGCCTGCTCCCACCGTCCCAGCCCCAGCCAGCCTGCTCACCGGCCCAGCACCCGAGTCTCCTGCCCAGTCCACTGCTACCGTGGCTGCCGGAGCCCCAGAACCCAGGATCGGCAATCCAGAGCGGCTCAGCGGCGACCCAACCCAGGTACGGGCGTTCCTGACGAGCTGCCGTGTCCAGTTTATCCTGCAACCCAGGACTTTTGCCACTGAAGGGGCGAGGGTCGGTTACGTGATCACTCACCTGACGGGCCGAGCTCGACTCTGGGGAACGGCGGAGTTCGAGCGCCAGACCCCAGCATGTGCAACCTTCAACCTATTCGCAGAGGAGATGCTCAAGGTATTCGATTTGGAATCCACAATAGCCGAGGCATCTCGGATCCTGATGAGTATTCGCCAAGGCAGAAGGACTGTTGCGGATTACTCCATTGACTTTCGAACTGTGGCAAGTCGGAGCTCCTGGAACATGGAAGCAGTGGTGGATGCTTTCCTCCACAGCCTGGCGGACTACATAAAGGACGAGCTGGTTTCCCATGATCAACCCCCCACTCTTGATGAAGCCATTGCTCTGGCTGTCCGCATCGACCGCAGGATCCAGGCCCGCCGTCATGAGAGAGGGCGCCAGAGTCCATCCACCAGCACACGGAGTGTCCCAACTGCCCTTCTGTCCGCACCTGCCACACCATCTAGCCAGCCGGACCAGTCTGAACCGATGGAGATCGGCCGCACCTCCCTAACCCCTGCAGAGCGCCAGCGACGCATCACCTCCAACTTGTGCCTGTACTGTGGTGGTGATGGTCATCGAGTCGCCACCTGTCCAGCAAAAGCCGGAGCTCACCAGATGTAGGAGGAATCCGGATGAGCTCAATGAACATTCAGCCCTCCATCAGCCGTAAACCCCTCATCCAAGTCTGTCTTCACCTGTCTGATTCCACCCACACCCTGGCAGCCCTGGTGGACTCTGGCGCAGAAGCAAACATTATTGACACAGGACTTGCTCGTCAGCTGGGCTTGGAAAGCCATCGCTTGTCCACTCCTGTTCCAGCCCGGGCCCTGGACGGTCACGTAATTGGCACAGTTACCAGCATCACAGCCCCCATCTCAATGATGGTGTCAGGAAACCACCGAGAGACCATCCGCTTCCACCTGCTCAGCTCTCCAGGCCAACCCCTAATCCTGGGCTACCCTTGGCTCCGTCTCCACAATCCTCACCTCGATTGGGCCTCCGGAACTGTGAAAGAGTGGGGAAATGCCTGCCACCTGACCTGTTTGCGTGCTGCCTCGCTGCCCCCCGGCTCAGTACCCCCCAGCACTGCCCCCGACATTTCTAATGTCCCTGAATGTTACCATGGCCTCCGAGAGGTGTTCAACAAGACCAAAGCCACATCTCTGCCCCCACACCGTCCGTACGACTGTGCCATTGATCTCCTCCCTGGGACTGCTCCACCCAAAGGTCACCTCTACTCACTATCCCCTCCTGAAAGAAAAACTATGGAGGATTACATCAGGGACTCCCTGGCAGCTGGACTCATCCGCCCGTCTTCCTCTCCTGCTGGTGCCGGGTTCTTCTTTGTGGGAAAGAAAGATGGTTCTCTTCGCCCCTGCATTGATTATCGAGGTCTGAATGATGTCACAGTGAAGAACTGGTACCCTCTGCCTTTACTCGCCTCTGCTTTTGAGTTGCTCCAGGGATCCACTATTTTCACCAAACTGGACCTTAGAAATGCTTACCACCTAGTGCGAGTAAGGGAGGGTGACGAGTGGAAGACTGCATTCAACACCCACACCGGCCATTATGAGTACCTGGTAATGCCATTTGGCCTCACCAACGCCCCAGCGGTATTCCAGGCGCTGGTGAATGATGTGCTGCGGGACATGCTGAATAAATTCGTCTTCGTGTACCTGGACGACATCTTAATTTTCTCCAGAACTCTGTCCGAACACACCCGTCATGTCCAGCTGGTTCTTCGACGGCTCCTGGAGAACTCTCTCTATGTCAAGGCGGAGAAATGCGAGTTCCATGCTCAGACTGTGTCATTCCTGGGATACATCGTCGCTGAAGGCAATATCCAGATGGACCCCGCAAAGGTCTCGGCAGTTACCTCCTGGCCAGTTCCGGGGAATAGGAAGAAGCTGCAGCAATTCCTCGGTTTTGCCAATTTCTACCGGAAATTCATCCGGAACTACAGCTCCGTCGCCGCTCCCCTCACAGCTCTGACCAGCATCAAACACCCCTTTTTCTGGACCCCAGAGGCCAACACAGCCTTTCATACCCTCAAGGCCCGGTTCACCACTGCCCCCATCCTCCAGATGCCGGATTCAGACCGGCAGTTCGTTGTCGAGGTGGATGCCTCAGACGTGGGAGTCGGGGCCATACTCTCTCAACGGGCAGAGGAGGACAACAAGTTGCACCCCTGTGCATTTTTCTCTCGCCGGCTTTCACCTGCAGAGCACAATTATGATGTTGGAAACCGTGAGCTGTTGGCTGTCAAGCTTGCCCTGGAGGAGTGGCGTCACTGGCTGGAGGGGTCCACAGTTCCGTTCCTGGTCTGGACCGATCACAAAAACCTCGAATACATCCGCAATGCCAAACGTCTTAACCCCAGACAGTCCCGCTGGGCCTTGTTTTTCACCAGATTCAACTTCACCCTGTCATACCGCCCAGGTTCTCGGAACACCAAGCCGGACGCTCTCTCCCGTCAGTTTCATAAGGATGACGCCCCTTCCCAGGAACCTGCATCAATTCTGCCCGATCCCTGCGTCGTAGCTGCCCTGACCTGGGATATCGAGGAGGAAATTCAAGAGGCCCTCCGTGACCATCCCAGTCCCAGTGCATGCCCAGACGGTCGTCTCTTCGTCCCAGATAATTTGAGGTCCCGGGTCATACAGTGGGGACACAACTCCCGCCTTGCCTGCCACCCGGGCTCCGCCCGCACCTGCCATCTCCTTGCCCAGCGCTTCTGGTGGTCTTCTTTGAGAAGGGATGTCCGAGAATTCGTCCGTGCCTGCCCCACCTGCAATCAGAACAAGTCCTCCACTCGGCCCCCCGCTGGTTTACTCCAGCCCTTGCCTGTGCCCACACGACCCTGGTCCCACGTCTCCTTGGACTTTGTAACTGGCCTCCCACCATCAGGTGGGATGACTGTCATTCTCACTGTGGTTGACCGGTTTAGCAAGATGGCACACTTCATTCCCCTCCCTAAACTGCCATCTGCCAGAGAGACTGCCCAGGCTGTTCTTGATCATGTCTTCCGTCTACACGGGCTGCCCAGGGATGTTGTCTCTGACCGAGGCCCGCAATTTACCTCTACATTCTGGAAGGAGTTCTGCCGTCTTCTAGGGGCCACAGTGAGTCTCACCTCTGGGTTCCACCCCCAGTCCAATGGTCAATCCGAGCGGGCAAACCAGGAGCTGGAGAAGGCGCTGCGGTGCATGGTTTCTCGCAAACCCCAGGCTTGGGCACAACAACTGATGTGGATAGAGTATGCTCACAACTCCCTCACCTGCTCTGCCACTGGTATGTCACCTTTCCAGTGTGTGTATGGCTACCAGCCCCCCCTGTTCCCCAGCCAGGAAGGAGATGTGTCCTGCCCGTCTGCCCTCGCCTATGCCCGCCGTTGCCGTCGTACCTGGTCACAAGCTCGTGCCACGCTACTCAAGTCAGCTGTCAGCTATGCCACTGGGGCTAACCGCCGAAGATCGCCGGCACCCGCCTACCGTGTTGGCCAGAAGGTGTGGCTGTCAGCCAAGGATCTCCCACTGCGGGTGGAATCGCGTAAACTGGCACCTCGATTCCTCGGCCCGTTCCCTATCCAGAGGGTCATCAGCCCAACCGCAGTCCGGCTCCAGTTGCCAACCTCCATGAGGGTGCACCCTACTTTCCATGTTTCGAAAGTCAAGCCGACGCATGAAAGCCCGCTGGTCCCCGTGCCGCTTCCTCCTCCTCCTCCTCGCCTCGTTGACGGTGGGCTGGTGTACACCGTTCGACGCCTGCTTCGGTCCAGACGGCGAGGTAGGGGCCTCCAGTATCTCGTCGACTGGGAGGGCTATGGACCTGAGGAGAGAACCTGGGTGCCAGCCAGTCGGATTGTGGACCGGACACTCATCGCCGACTTCCACCGTCTGCATCCTGATCAACCTGCAATCCGTAGGGGCCGCCCCAGAGGGGTCCCTAACCGTCCTGCCCGCCCGGCTTCCTGTCATGTGCCTGACCCTGACCCTGTCTCGGTACCTGTCCCGTCTTCTGTCCACGACCCTCCAGCTCCCTCCGAGGATGAGGATGTTCACTCGGACCGCTCGGAGGAATTCTAGCCCTCCACCGGCTCCCCTCCGCCCTCCCGACGTGGTGTCACTCTTGGGGACTTCTGGGGCCGTCCCTTAGGGGGGGGGTTCTGTCATGAGCTCTCTCTCTGCCTGGTAACACGTGCTGATTGAAGTCTGATGACCTCCACCTGTTCCTGCTCTGCTCTGCCTCACCCTCGTTACCTACCAGCTGCACTGCATTCACCACTCATCATGCCCTCTATATAAAGCCTTGCTTTTCAGTCCACACTTGTCAGATCGTCTGCAACCAGCACCAGTTACCTGCCTGTTTTTGAAAACGCCTCTGACTCTTTGCCTGTGATCCCGGACCCGCTCGACTACTTCTGTGTTCTCCAGCCCCGGTAATCTTGACCTGCCTTCCGTCCCTCTTCTACGAATACCGCCTAGTCCTTGACTGTACTGCTGCTTCGTTTCAATTGCTGTTGTGTGTGTGTTTCCCCCAGGACTTCCCGGATCATCCAGCTCCTGCCATCGCTGTTCGGCTACTGGGGGAACACACACACGCAGACTCTTGGAACTCCTGTACCCCCCCCGGAACCCCTGAAACCCCCTTAACCCCCAACCCTTAAATAAACTTTTGAACGTGACGCTTTTGTGGTCCTCGTCCTGTTTGGTGTCTGACATTGATGGTGTCAGCCGAGTTTGTTAATCAGAAAAAAGGACTAAGAATAACACAAAAACGATCGAAAATAACATAAATAAAGAGTGAATACATTTAACTAGAAAAATAAATACAAAAAATTAACAGAACATTACATAAAATTATGAACATTACATAAATACAAACAAAAACATGATGCCAGACGGAGCGGCGTGTCTCGCCAGCGTCCCCGTAACCTAGCAACAGTGGTAAACATGCTCTTGTCCCAACCTTTTTGAAACATGTTGCTGGCATCAAATTAAACATGAACACACATTCAAAAAAAAAAAACAATGGAATTTCTGTGTTTAAACAATTTATATGTTGTCTTCACACTATTCTCAGTTAAATATAGAGTTGACATGTTTTGGAAATCACAACATTCTGTGTTTAACTCACCTCTTGTAACAGGTTTATAATAAGACAACTGTAATGAGAAATTAATTGAAACAAAAACATTGATAATATAACAACCTCTTACTGTAAACAATTTCTCTGGTAAAACATTTGCTGCCTTACCCCTATGGCGTATCGGATAATATTCTTAGCATCAGCCTGCGCTATCACGGAGGGAAGATAATAGCCATCCTGGGACTCCCCGTCTGTGATGACGATGAGGATCTTGTTGGCATTGGGCCGTGCTCCTCCAGAGGCTACAAACAGACTGTTTCTGCAGACAGCCAGACAAACAGACTCTCAGACTGGGTTCGACTACATGAGGGATGAGGAAGACAGGGGGCGCTAGAGCTAAACGAGATACTAGATTCTGTTATTAGTGTCACCAAGAAAGGAAGATTGAGCCAAATCAACAACTGCAAGGTAGACCCTTTCTTTTACTGTCTATGGATAGACCATCTAATCCAGTTAAGTTGCTCACTTCAACACTGCTATAGGCTACTGCATAATGCTAAACCAGTTAAGTGTCTCACTTCAACGCTGCTATAATATACTGCATAATGCTAAACCAGTTAAGTCGCTTACTTCAACGCTGGTATACTGCATAACGCTAAACCAGTTAAGTCGCTCACTTCAACGCTGCTATTCTGCATTATGCTAAACCAGTTAAGTTGCTCACTTCAACGCTGCTATACTATACTGCATAACGCTAAACCAGTTAAGTCGCTCACTTCAACACTGCTATACTGCATAATGCTAAACCAGTTAAGTTGCTCACTTCAACGCTGCTATACTATACTGCATAATGATAAAGCAGTTAAGTCGCTCACTTCAACGCTGCTATACTATACTACATAAGTCGCTCACTTCAACGCTGCTATACTGCATAATGCTAAAGCAGTTAAGTCACTCACTTCAACGCTGCTATACTGCATAACGCTAAAGCAGTTAAGTCGCTCACTTCAACGCTGCTATACTATAGTGGATAACGCTACTGTAAATGAATCAACGCAAATGTAGTAAATAAAGAGTGAACAATAAATTAATCACAGTTACTGTAGATCTCATGAGGTGTGGTCCTCTAAAAAGACTATAGGATATACTGTAATAGTATAATAATTATATATATGAAGAGTTTGGTTCCAAAACGCTAGGTTTATATCACCATTTTTAAAGACATTGTTATTTATGGCATCATGTTATTTAATTGTGCATTTCAGGTAATATCAATAATCAGTTGTGTTGTTTTGATTGAGTAAAGATAAATCAAATAGTCCTAGCAATAACACAATTACAGTTCCACTGAAGAGGCAGTTCATTAGCAGGGTTTTAGCCGACACAGCAGCCCTGCCTTTTGGACTCACAAGAGTTTGTTGATCGCTCCGGCAGTGTTAGTTCCTCCCGTTAGCTGCTGGATGCTATTCACCTGGTATTCCCACCGCCCTGTGCTCCTGAACTGGTTGAAGTTCACATGGATTTGGCAATCATTGGAATACTGGGAAATGGCAAACTGGAAAGAAAAAGTGTTAATAGCAATAGCATGTTCAATCCAATTCAATCTGGTTTGGTTATTTTCCAGTAAATACAGTTCAATTCAATGCAGTTCAGATCAATTCAGTTCAATCCAGTTCATTCTGCGATTCATCCAGTTCATTCTTAGTTGTATGATCTTGGCATTAACAGGGGCCTGAATTCCTGGTGCTAGCAGGGCATCATGGAAACAACATGGCCCTGATGTGATGCTGTCATGGAAACAACATGGTCCTGATGTGATGCTGTTTATTCTCAAAAGAAATGGGGCTTCGGGGTCTACCCTGATGTGATGCTGTCATGGAAATTAGATATGTAAGTTATGTTTTGTAGCTGTAGTCCTAACAGCTGAAGGGTGCTGTCTTCTCTTAATTTCAACTGATACCCCAGTTGTTATTATGACTGCCGCGCAGCGAAGCGGCGGTCATATAGGTTTAGTCAGATTTTTTCTTTTTTCTTTTTCGCATTGCCAAATTTCCGTCAAGGATTCCCGGGACACTGAAAGACAGGGGTACACAAAACTTGATAAAGCTTGGATAGCATGGAACCTTCGTTTTGATCTGTAGCCCCCCCCCCGCTGGACTGGACCCCCCGAAAGGAGGGTAGGGCAGACACAGTTTTCTGTGAATATCTCGAGAACTGTAGGGTTTAGGAAGACCACCTTTTTTTTGTATGTTGCAAGTAATCGCAGTTATCTGTGACCTAAAATGGTCAAAACTGCACGAAAGTGTAGGATCATTATGACACTCTCTGAATGCACGCCAAGTTTTGTGTAGTTTCGTTCATGGGGGGGCCATACAATAAATTAATTTATGTGTACATTTAGTGACCATACACCAACAGAGTTTTCTGTGAATATCTTGAGAACCGTAGGGCCTAGGATGACCAATTTTTTGCATATGTTTGCCTCCAGGGGTCATGTTAACCAATTCCATATGCACACATGTGTATAAACAGATATTCACACACACACATACATTCACAGTAATCATACGTATGACACATACACACACAGTAGATATATGTACGCATGCATGCACACGCACACACACACACACACACATAAACACGTACACGTAGCCTAGAAATCTAGACGCACCCTAGCGGCGGCAAATTAATTTGCTCAGCCTGTATGTCTAGTATCAAACCATAGGGATTTCTATTGGCTGACGCCGTGGACCTCATCCAATCACAGCGCTCTATTTTGTTAGAGAGTCTTAAGGCGGGCTTAACAGGATAACGACAGTCCTGCGACGGTGAACAACAAGGAAGGTGGCTATGGCGAACGAAGAGCGGTTGCCACTTGTACCACTGTCTTTATGCCTCACTGTTTGCATGCTATATTAGCACATTAGCACATATGCATAACCCCCCCCTCCATGCCACAGCCGAACTGTGGACACACTTATACATTTTCTTAAATAGTTAAATATATAGATATATAGACTTTACTTTACTTTATTTCTGCATTGTTGCACTGTTGACTTACTCATTTGCACTATCACCATGACCACTATCACCATTGCACTACCACCATGACACTCATTCACACAGAGCACCTTACCATACCTTATTATGCACAGAGAATCACAGGCTCAGTCCCTGCCTCAGTCATTGCAAGCACCTTTGATTTATTAATCACCACTATGTGGATACTGTTTTTAGAATTGATTTAGATTAAGTGTTAGTATAATTTGTATTTTTGTAATTTGTATTTTAGTATATTTTTATATATTGTATTAAGTGTTAGTATAATTTGTATTTTAGTATATTTAGCATATTCTTTATCTTCTACTGTCCTTACTGCTTTGTTGTGTTTTTATATTATATACTATAATTACTCTTTCTGCTGTTAAAGAATGTGTTTGTGTTGTATGTATGCTGCTGAGACCTTGAATTTCCCCTGGGGATCAATAAAGTATCTATCTATCTATCTATCTATCTATCTGTTTGAATCGGCGTTGGCGTCAACTTTGGAGAAGATGGACTTGTGCTTTTTGTTTGAAAGTTGAGCAACACAATGCACTTAAGTCATTCCTTTCGAAGAAGGATGTATTTGTACTAGGCAGTTTGAAAGACAATTCTCTGCCCGCCCCTTGGATTAAGCGAGGTGAATGGTTCGATGCCAGACTATACATTTCAATGATATAGGATGGCCCGCCAGGCTAACGTATACGCACAAATACACACAATTCAACAATTTCTCAGAATTATGAACAGGCAAGATGGTGGTGGGGTTGTATAAAATGTATTTTACATGTGAAATCTATGAACTAATCATGTGTTGGTACTTGGTGTCTAGCAGATACCAGTGAGAATTGAGTGTGCATAATGCAATTCAGTGAGACAGTTAGAATCATATATGCCTTTCACTTTTTGTTTTTAGCCAGCAGCCAGACCAGCAGATAACCTTGACTTTGCTGAATTACTGAAGCTAAGCAGGAACAAAGTAGGAAATGAACACAATTTGACAAGTGTGACTTGTGCCGGACTAGGCGGCGGTCATATTTTGTACCGCTCTGTGGTACATCTAGTTCTTGTTTTCTCTGTCCTCAGATAACCTATGTTCTTTTGTGTTGCTTAGTTTTCACCCACACACACACACCTGTAACACCCACCAACGTTATAACTTCCCATCAACGTAATAAACCACCAACGCAATAAAAATCTGCACGATTTAAACCCACCAACTTAATAACTTCCCACCAACATAATAACTGCCCACCAGGGACGGATTAAACAAATATGGGCCCCTGTGCACAATATCAAAAAAGGCCCCCCCCTCACCCTGACCGCGACGCGTGCGGACGCGTTTGCGCATGCGCGTGCAAGTGACGTGTGCGTGCAGCCAGCGCTTCTCTCTTTGCTGTCGCTCTGCAGACTGGTGCACAATTGCACACAATGAAAATGTAGTACATTATGTCATATATAACTCAGGCCCACACAGAAATGAATTCCAGCAGCTGTTTTTACTATTAGGCTGTAATCTCCCTTTGCTGTCCAAACAGTCTCCAGCAACATTTTTCAAACGGACCGGACACAGTTGTCATATCTGACGGACCGGTAGCAGGGACGTTGATAGTATTTTGTGAGAGGTGGTGCTGATCATATTACGGGGGGTTCGGGGGTGTCTCCCCCTGGAAAATTTCGAAATTCTGGCTGTTAAATATACCCTTTTAACGCAGTTTGGAAGGGGCATACAAACTTTAAAGGATAATTCCGGTGTGATATTGACCTAAAGTGTATTGAAACATGATACCGAGTGTGAACGTATGTCTCATAGCCCATCTCGGCTTGTCCCCTGCACGGGCTAGCCATGCAAATAAATCACTGTTTACACCAGATGTTAACTATGTATGTATAAATAGTCTTGTAAGTAAACTACCAGTGCTTTTTCAAAGTTCTCAATGTCTCGTTTTAAATGTCAGGGCCCTCGGAAGTCTACCAATGAAGTGTGGAGATACATTGAGCCTCGTAAATGGGTGTAAAACAGTGATTTATTTGCATGGCTAGCCCGATGCCGAAGCACCACTATTGAAAAAGCTGTTGGTACTGTAGCATCGGCTAACTAGCGCCAGATTTTGGAGTGCAGGGGACAAGCCGAGATGGGCTATGAGACATACGTTCAAACTCGGTATCGTGTTTCAATACACTTTGGGTCAATATCACACCGGAATTCTCCTTTAATATGCAGCATCAGGTTTGTGTGTCTCAATGTTGTAAGGAGAACATGGCAAGCGTTGTGCAAATGAACTTTCTAACCTTCGGTTGGGCTCCCACGGCTCCTTAGAAGCCATGAGAATTTATGAAAATAAGGGGTGGAATCAAGGCCTTGAAAATATTTGAAAATAGACATAAATGCACATGCACACACACGCACACACACAAACACACACCAGCAGACATAGACACACACACACACCAACATACACCAGCACACACACCAATACCAACATACACAAACCAGGGCACATAGACACTCACCAGCACACACACGCACACCAACAAACACACATCATCACACATAGACACACACACAAACACACATACTGTACCAACACACACACACCAGCACACACACATACCAACACACACACACCAGCACACGTAGACACACACACACCAGCACATACACACACACCAACAAACACACACCAGCACACATAGACACACACACACACACACACACACACACACACATACTGTACCAACACACACACACCAGCACACACACATACCAACACACATACACCAGCACACATAGACACACATACACACCAGCACACACACACATGCCAACAAACACACATCAGCACACACACATACCAACATACACACACCAGCACACATACAAACACAGACACACCAACACAGGGGCAGCCGTGGCCTACTGGTTAGCGCTTCGGACTTGTAACCGGAGGGTTGCCAGTTCGAACCTCAACCAGTAGGCACGGCTGAAGTGCCCTTGAGCAAGGCACCTAACCCTTCGCTGCTCCCCGAGCGCCGCTGTTGTTGCAGGCAGCTCACTGCGCCGGGATTAGTGTGTGCTTCACCTCACTGTGTGTTCACTGTGTGCTGAGTGTGTTTCACTAACTCACGGATTGGGATAAATGCCCAATAAATTCAGACAGATAAATTCCCTCAGGGGATCAAAAAAGTAGATATACTTACTTATACATACCAGCACACACACATACCAACACACACACACCAGCACACACAGACACACACCAACACACACCAGCACACATAGACACACACAAGCACTCACCCGCGTGTTCTGCTTCAGGAGCTTTTTGATCAGGTTTACCACAAATGTTTTCATGGCCATGAAGTCGGTAGGAGCCACACTCCCCGAGCCGTCCAGCAGGAAGGCTATGTCAGTGGCCTGGCACTCTGTAAGGGTCAGAGGTCAAACCCAATTCAGTTCCACTTCTCTGATTTAGATCCCACAGTAATTACAGCAACAATAGACAACTACTGTAAGAATTCATATGTCAGATGCCAGGTGTGTGTGTGTGTGAGTCTGTGTGTTTTGGTGTGTTTGTGTGTGTGTGTCTTTTGGTGTGTGTGTATGTGTGTGTGTGTGTGTGTGTGTGCGTGCGTGTGTGCATGCGTGTGTCTACGTGTGTGTGTGTGTGTGTGCGCAGAATCTTCATGTCTTGTGTGTGCCTCTGCATATCTGACAGGACATGGTGCTCCAGGCACCATGAGCACAGGACAAATTGCCACTACTGGAGCAAGAGGAAGCCTGGACAGCATAGCAGTGTACCATGTGAGTGTGTGAGAGAGGGAGAGAGAGAAGAGAGAGAGAGAGAGAAGAGCGAGAGAGAGATGTGAAAGAGGAACTGCAGACTTTTAGTGAAATACTGAAAATAAATGTAAGCAATACACACTGTGAGAGAGAGAAAAAGAGAGAGAGGGAGGGGAGAGAGAGAGGAGAGAGAGAGAGAGAGAGAGAGAGAAAGAGAGAGAGAGAGAGAGAAAGAGATGTGGAAACCCAGAGGAACTGCAGGCAGGAAATGGGACTGATGCGGTGTTGTATCATACAGGAAATTAACAGTGCCTGTGTGTGTGTGTGTGTGTGTGTGTGCTGTGTGCGTGCTGGTGTGTGTGTGTGTGCGTGTGTTTGTGCTGGTGTGTCTGTGCGCGTGTGTGTGTGTGTGTGTGTGTGTGTGTGTGTGTGTGTGTGTGTGTGTCTGTGTGTGCATGTGCACGTGCTGGTGTGTGTGTGTGTGTGTGCGTGTGTTTGTGCTGGTGTGTCTGTGCGCGAGCGTGTGTGTGTGTGTGCGCGCGTGTGTGTGCGTGCTGGTGTATGTGCATGTGTGTGTGTGTGCGTGCTGGTGTGTGTGTGTGCGCGTGCGTGTGTGTGTGTGTGTCAGTGTGTGTGTGTCAGTCTGTGTGTATGTGTGTCGTGCGTGCGTGTGTGTGTGTGCATGTGTGTGTGCGTGCGTGCGTGTATGTGTGCATGTGTGTGTGTGTGTATGTGAGTCTGTGTGTGTGTGTCGTGTGTGTGTGTGTGTGCGTGCGTGCGTGTGTGTGTGTGTGTGCATGTGTGTGTGTATGTGTGTGTGTGAGTCTGTGTGTATGTGTGTTGTGTGTGTGTGTGTGTGTACCTTCTAGTGTGGGTGGCACAGGTCCTTCTTGTGAGCCTCTGCTGGTGAGGCCGAAACACATTCCGCCATACTGCGTGATTCTGTCACACTCTATAGGGATAGTCGGCCCACACACCTGAGAGGACGACACCACACACACACACACACACACACACACACACACACACACACACAGACTCACACACACACACACACACACACACACACACACAGACACATACACACACACACACACACACACACACACACACACTCACACACAGACTCACACACACACACACACACACACGACACAGGGTGGACAGATGGAGATAGAGATGAGTGGATGGGGTTTTATGGAGGGACGGATAGAGAGGAAAGAACAGGAGAGAGAGAGACAGAAAAGAGAGAGATAGAGAGAAATGAACAGGAGAAAGAGAAAGAGGGGAGAGAGAGAGAGAAAGAGAAAAGAACAGGAGAAAAAGAGAAAAGAGAGAGCAGGAGATCCAGAGGTACAGTAGGATATAACGCCTACCAGTGTCTTTCTGCCGATTTCACTCCTGGACATGGTGAGCCCAAGGGACATGTTCACTGCCGAACTGGGCACTGTGGCCAAACACAAACACAAACATAACTCACTTCACAGATACATACATATACATATTACCGGTACATACACATACAGTATACATAGATGATGATGATGATGGTGAAGATGAATCAGATGGATGGATGGAATGGCTGCACCACGACCATGGACCACTTGACAGGGACAATAAGGAAGTGGCACACCCATAGCATTCTTATTATATTACAAATGTGCATACTGTAACTACATGTGTAGATACCAATACTATACTGTAGTAGACTATACTATCTTGAATTTCCCCTTGGGGATCAATGAAGTATCTATCTATACTCAATAGTCAACTGTACATATCTGTCTATACTGTTAATACTGAACATACACTTTTTTTGCTAAGTTACTGTTACTACACTGCACATACCTGTACATACTGTACATATCTGTCTAAATTGTGGGGCAGCCGTGGCCTACTGGTTAGGGCATCGGGCTTGTAACCGAAGAGTTGCCGGTTCAATCCCCGACCAGTAGGAAAAATGTGGGCGGGGGAAGTGGTTGAGCACTGTGCTCCCATGCCCACATCCACGCCTGAAGTGCCCTTGAGCAAGGCACCTAACCCCTCACTGCTCCCCGAGAGCCGCTGTTGTAGGCAACTCACTGCTTCGAGAGTAGTGTGTGCTTCACCTCACTGTGTGTTCACTGCGTGCTGAGTGAGTTTCACTAATTCACGGATTAGGATAAATGCAGAGACCAAATTAAAAGAGTATATATACTTATATTCTTTGTCCATACTGCATATCCATATTTATTCTGCTCTTATTATGTTATTGTTAGTACACTGCACATATCCCTTCTGTGAACCATGTCACTTGCTTAACTGTAGGCTATACTACTGCTTACACTGCACTATATGTCATTTACTGCTTATACTGCACTACCTGTCTATAGTGTTCACATTGCACTTTTTTGCACTTCTTCTTTTTTGCACTTCTGGTTAGACGCTAACTGCATTTTGTTGTGCTTGTACTTATACTCTGCACAATGACAATAAAGTTGAATCTAATCTAATCGATGGATCGATGGATGTATGGATGGATGTATGGATGGATCATTACCGTTGATGTTTACAGGTGAGCAGGAGCCAGCAGGAAGCTGACACTTGTAAACACGTCCTCTCATGTTCCCGTACTGCTCTAGTGGAGCGCTCACCAACACACTGGACACACACAGCAACACTTAGTCACCAACACACTGGACACACCCAGCATAGTCACCCACACACTGGACACACACAGCAACACATAGTCACCAACACACTAGACACACACAGCAACACAATCTGCAGTAGTCGTAGTCACCAACACACTGGACACACACAGCAACACATAGTCACCAACTCACTGGAAACACACAGCAACACAGAGTCTCCAACACACTGGACACAAACAGCAACACAGTCTGCAGTAGTCACCAAGACACTGGACACACAGCAACACAGTCAAATAGCTAAGGTCTAAAACATGCACATCATTACAGTTTTTCTCAGTCACTTTGTTGATCTCTTGAATTATCATTAGGTACACTATGCAAGGTTTTCACCTTAATATAACCTTTACGAAGCCAATTTGATGGTAAACGAACTTGTAATAGGGGAATTGTTCACCTAGCATAGCCAAACAGCATAGCCACAGCGAATCAACGAGAGAACCAGCCATGCAACTTCAAGAATAGTGGCCTGAAGACATCTCGCCAGAATCATGAAACATTATCTTGTCAGTATATATACATGTAGCTATTTTGGAGATAGTTTTTACCTGTTAATCCTTCACCTCCACAACAAAAGCAATTGCATTGTGTACAGAGGGAACAAGCCACGAGAAGTAGGCTATTTACAACTGCAGAGTAAAAAAATGTCTCAAATATTTATGCTAATCAACATTAGTGCCATAACTTCATGTGTTACTATACAAAGTTTGTACTGCAGTTTGTTTCCGGACCATGTAACATATTGTCATGCAGGGAAAAAGACTAGACTATTTAACAGTAGACCTACAGCAGTTCTTTCCAAAAAGTGCATATAATGACTCAATAAATGTCTGACTAGCATGACATCAGCATTAGCATTGATAATGTCATAAAAACAATTGCATGGATGTGTGAAAGTGTTTACTGTTTGTTTAAAGTCATTATAAATTGATTTTATGATTTGTACAAGTGACTAGATGATGTGGGGATTGAACAAGTCGTTTTGAGAATTTCAATTCGGATCTAAGAAATGCTAGCCTGACGAGCCAGACCCACATTAAAATGTAGGGTCTGGGCACTCACCGTTCGCAGTGCTCAGTCCGAGGGGCGGGATAATTGGTTGTCTTTCAAATTCCCTCTGCACGCAATAGGACAGCACTGAGTCCCATGCGTTTTCCCACCAGCAGAGCTAGTTGGCTAGTTCAAACTTTTGCCAACTTAAAACAAGCTTAACTCGTGTCACACTGTTGGCCAACAGCAACATCCATCTTCTTTGTTTTCAAGTAGCAGGGAATTCAAGCAAAACCGTTGCAACTCTGCCATCAATCATTATGTTAAGCCTGCCTAACGACTCTATACACGATTTGATTGGCCTGATAGAAGTTTCATTTTTCGAGCTCACAAGCCAACGGAGAGTTGCTAGACAAGCCCTGGAAGCAAATGTAATTTGCTGCCGCTAGGATGCGTCTATGGAGACTCATGGCACATTATGGTATCCCGGAGAAGTTCATAACTGTAAAGAATTCAATGTCCACACAGTCTTAGAATTCTTAGAAGATTATTATTTTGTACCTTTATAGAACCAGTAGTACAGACAGGTAAGTGGTAGCTTAACTTCACTCTAGCAACGTTCAACTAACATAAGGCCCCTTGTGCATTGCTACGCATGCGCACTACATGCCACATAACCATTAAAGGGATTAGAGCTATATTTCACTATTCACCTTATATGACAATAACCATCACCCAGCAACTGTATCTACAATCATCCTGTAGAGTCATACATAATGGAAATGTGGTCAGACGGATTTAGAGGGTTTTGCATCTGAACTCTTCACATATACATATTTAAGTGCTTAAGCCAATATGGAACGCAAAATATATCTCCACAAATACAAAACTCTGCATCTTCAACACCAATGTTAAATCCGTTTTAGTATATGGGGCAGAAACTTGAAGAACCACAAAAGCATCATCAAACAAGCTACAAACATTCTTTAACAGATGCTTACGACACATCCTGAAGATTTACTGGCCTAATACTATCACAAATGAAGAACTCTGGCAAACCACACAACAAGAACAAATTGAAACCCAAATCAAACGCAGGAAATGGGGCTGGATCGGGCACACCTTGAGAAAACCATCCTCTAACACGACCAGACAGGCCTTAACCTGGAACCCACAAGGGAAAAGAAAGCCAGGAAGACCAAGAAACAGCTGGACTGTTGAGGCAGAACTCAAGAAAGCAACATCATCTTGGAAGGAAGTAGAGAAGATCGCTCAACACCGAACCACCTGGAGGAAGTTCATGAATGACCTATACTCCCCAAAGAGCAAAAGGGTTTAAGTCTAGTAAGTCAGGGTGCGTCTAGATTTCTAGGCTAAAGAAATGCCTCAAAGTGACTGAAAAAACTGTAAGGTCATCGTACGTAATCATCATCATCATCATCAAAATCATTACCATGAGCATCCTTATAATCACATAATCAATGTTCATAGCAAGGAAAGGTGAAGAAAACAGTGATGATGATGATGATGATGACGATGGCCTGGCCTATATTGGCTGTCAGAGAGAGAGGACAGATCTGTAATGATGGTGACGATTATGACAAGGACGTTGATGATGATGGTGATGATGATGATGGTAACCCCTCAAGGTCGTGGCATCTTACCTTGATGTGTCCTCCTGAATAACTCTGTAGCCAAATGAGGATGTCGGCATGCTCATCTGTTTCCATGCCGATTCATCGATGTTAAATGCTGTCACCATTGGTAACGCTAGGGAGGAGAAGGGAGAGGAAAGATCAGAGATTGTGACAAAGATCTCATAAAGGAAACTAAAGAAAACGACTGAACTAGGCTCTACTTCGCTAAGTAGACACACACACACACACACTTTTTTGTGTCCCAAGGATTTCTCCTCTGAACTGAACTTGAACTGGATTTTCAGATTTAAAGGAAAATTCCCGCGATTTTTCACATATCTCAAGGCCAAGGATTTCTCAAGGTCACCGAGTACTGTCGGTACCAAAAAACCCCGAAAACAATTAGTTTTATCTAGGGAACCGTTCGTTATTTATAAACGGAATCACCGGAGGGATTTTGAGAGCTTCGATCAAAAGTTGCGTGACCCTCCCCTGCCTGCAATATAATTTTCAACGACCCTCCAGCAGCATTTTCAAAAATGACATGACCCTCCCCGACCATGTGTCATTGTCTTCCGCCCACGCCTTTACGCGATATGAAAACACATCAACATATGCTACCGTCTTAAAATCAACCTCTGCTTTCTGGTCTTACACATCACACTTCACCAAGATGGTGGCCATTTCAGTAGATTTACTCACTAACATTGTTGTGGAAACACAATAAGCATGGAAACTAAATGCACACTTCCTGCAACTGCATTAGCCTACTTGAAAATGTACTCCTCTAGTAAGTATTCACATGAAATAAAACAATAAAGCATTGAGAACATTCAACAAAGTACACTGGGTAATAACAAATTCAACACATGAACTTGTTGCTATGGACTCGTCTCTAGGCTTCCTCAGTCATTGTAAAGCTGCCGAAGCTTAACATTATCCAAAACTCAATTTCTTAGACGAGCGTCAATTTGGGAGCGTGCTACACTCCTTCCTTCTCAAATGACTTGAAAAGGCCGTTTGCACAATTTCATAAATAATCACAGGGACCGAAAAATACCTAACATGCCAACTTTTTCCAGGTTTATCGTTTTAACGTTTCCCTGCTGTCTTGCCGTTTTAATATTTTCCCGTAGAATATCCCATATTACTGTAATACTCTCATCACATTAGTCCTGCATTCTGGCCTGTCTCTATGTTGTCCTGTTCTTACCCCTTGCCCTTCCAGTGAAACAGATGTATTCAAATCATTGTTTTGCTTGCTTGAATGCGAACTCAGAGTGATTTTAACCTAGGCCTATTTAAGTTAACGACGTGGTTGTCGTGAGAGCACGATTCATTAGCGCTTGCAGTGTTCGGCCGTAGGCTATGCCTACGTGCGCACCTGCCAGGCTACTCAGCTAGACAAAGAATTCCCCCTGTATATTCACTCCAAGTTGGCCTACCATAACTTACCAACTACACTGTAGACCATAAACTGGCTATTTATATGACCAAATGTATTTGTTCAACTTTATGAAGCAGAATTACGCACTGCTACTTGGAACGTAACACCTTTTTGTTGGCAGGAGAGAGAATGACAGCGATTAACAAATTGCACTTGTTGCTGGTTACCAATAAATACTATATATTTTTTTGCAAACAACAAAAATAGAAAGGATGGAGACAGCAAAGCTAGAGATGGGCAGGAACAAGGTCAATTGGTAGAAATGCTTGTCAAAACGTTAGGAGCTGGATGTGGATGAATGAAGCACAAGTAGCCTATGCTTTATGTTAAGCATGCACACTGTTTAAAGTTAGGCTACACGGTAAACTATAAGTAAACCAAAGTTAAATTTAGCTTTTTTAGGGCTGGATAAAGTTGACCAAATGGATATAGGCTGTTAGGCGTGAATAAAGTAGGCTTTGTTGCTCCAACCCTTCCAACGTTAGGACGAATGTTGATATTTTCCGTATTTTGCGTGAGAAACCCGGGAAATCTCCCTTATTTTCATTGTTCAATGTTGACAGAGCTATGGAACGAAAGAGGACGTTATATGGCGACAGAAATCAACAATCAAACAAGCACTTTGATTTTTTGCTGTTTTCATTAATACAAAATATGGGTGACCCTCCCTCCTAGACAAAAAAAAGTTAGGTGACCCTCCCCTCAACAAAGAATAAAAAGACATGACCCTCCCCTATTTTCCTCCGGTGACCCCGTTTATAAATAACGAACGGTCCCTAGCTCCAGTTGCTGCAGCCAACAGCTGAAGTAGCCAGGCAGCTGCAGCGCTACACTTGGGGCCATGAACATGGGGGCTCATGAACTCTGGTACTCCAAGGTCTCGTTTTTGCACTGTATGTCAGTTCTCATTTGTAAGTCACTTTGGCTAAAAGCGTGAGTTAAATGAATAAAAGCGTGAGCTAAATGAGCTAAATGAATAAATTAATGAATGTAAATGCCAGAGAGTTTTCATGTTGCGTGTCCATGCTGACACCTCTTGTGCATCTGAAACGATGTGCTGCTGGATTGGGTTGCTATGTGATGCTGGACTGGGTTGCTATGTGATGCTGGACTGGGTTGCTTTGTGCTGCTGGACTGGGTTGCTATGTGATGCTGGACTGGGTTACTATGTGATGACTGGGTTGCTACGTGCTGCTGGACTGGGTTGCTATGTGATGCTGGACTGGGTTGCTTTGTGCTGCTGGACTGGGTTGCTATGTGATGCTGGACTGGGTTGCTATGTGAGGACTGGGTTGCTACGTGCTGCTGGACTGGGTTGCTATGTGATGCTGGACTGGGTTGCTAGCTGCTGGACTGGGTTGCTATGTGCTGCTAGACTGGGATGCTATGTGTTGCTGGACTGGGTTTCTATGTGATGCTGGACTGGGTTGCTATGTGATGACTAGGTTGCTACAATATGTGCTGCTGGACACCCTCACATCCCCTTGCACCAGATCAGGGGTCTTCAACTAGTGGCCCACGCCCCCTGGTGGTCCGTGATGGTATTGCTGGTGATCCCTGGCCATGCATCCATGCATAACAGTTTTTTCAACTGCTTACACACATTTTCAAAGCTATGTGTATTTTTTTTTTTAAACTCGACACACAAATCCAACTATTGCTCACACAAAATGCAAAATGCCTCATATCTGCTGCAAAATTAAGCACAGCTTTCAAAATATTGCAAACACATCTCAAAAGCAAGCAATTGCGATTTGCCTTACATTATAAACACTGTTGTCATAATGTGACATTTTGGATACATCATGTACACATTGTTGCTCAAAACCTAAAGCTCTTCTGTCTTGGGCTTCTATGTACAGTATATGAATGTCATCTGCATAGAGAAATATACAAATTGGGGGGGAAAAATCCCAAATAATTTGCTGTGGTGAATACAGCATTTTACAGCACACACACACACACACACACACACACACACAAAACAAAATATAACAACCACCACATGTAGTTGAACAGAAACCAAAAAGCTCTCTCACAATTGCATGGATGTGTGGGTGTGTATGTATTCATTACATTACATTACATTCATATGCCTGTACTAAGACAATGATTGGATGGTGATCAGTAAAGTAATGAGTGTTTGTACATGTGAAGAGTATGTGTGAATGAGTGTGGAAAAAGTGGTGAATAAGTGTGCCATTTTATATTTGACCTAACTTCCTGTTATGTTTGTGTGTTAGTTGTGTGTGTTTCTCAAAAACTGTTTTATGAAATTGAAAACTCGGTCAAAGGCTGTGTAGTTTTGCAGACATGGTATGGGGCAGTTTTAAAAAATCACCATGGTTAAGTCAATGGGGGTCTCAGGCTGCTCCTTTTGTAAGAATGTTGGTCAGGTTGATTTAGAATTGACCTCCAAGCATGAGTTACGTAAAAGTGTTCTAGAACCTTGCAGCAGTGATTTGACATGATAAACACTTTGCAGCAGCTTGCAATGGGCATTTTTAAAACTCTAAACACAAAACACACAGCTGCGCACACAAAATGCAAAATGCCTCAAATCTCTAAACAAAAAACACACAACTGCGCACACAAAATGCGAAATGCCTCAAATCTCCAGCAAAAGATCACAAGTGTAGTAGTTGAAAAAAAACTTTAGTGTACTTCACAATGTAAAGAGAAAAAGGTCCTCAATGTACAGGACTGGTCTTATGTATCATGTTTGCTCAATATATTCTTGTACTCTAAATGATCCTTTACTTGAACAATATTTCTGGGGGGGGGGGGGGGGATCAAGCATACACTATATCCTAATCAGATCACATGATGGATATGTTTGTGATATGACTGAAGTGTTTCATTTTGCAAAAGAGCAAAGGCATTCTGCTAATTGGGTGTAGAATTGTGTTACAGTTTTTCTCGATCGTTTTGATACCTGTATCAACTCTGACATCACGTTCTCAAAACAGTTAACACCTGTGTCTGAACAAAAGCACTCTGGACAAAATGACACATTTTGCTTAAAACACTTAAAACATGCTGCAAAAGCAAATCTTGCCCTCAAACACTACATCTTTGGTCAAGAAGTATCTGCTAAACGTAATGTAATGTAACGTGTTGCCAATTCAAAAACACTCTTTAATCAATCATTACACATTGGACAACAAAATGCAAAATCTAGTTCTCAAAATTAGCATTTTTGCTATATCTGTTCCATTACTTTCTCATTTTTCTGGTATCAGAAAAAAACTGTGAAAAGACAAAATGTACTGAATAAAAAAATAATTTACTCATTCCTCCCAAGATGTAACTGTCATTGACATGTAAGACATACAGTAAACACAGCAAGATACAGTAAATTTCATTGAACTACAACTTGTAATTTTTCATCGAAATAGACCTACAGTAAACACCTTTTGTACTGTTTTCTCCACCAAATAGGCAATACAGTACTAAATGTGCATTAGATCCATACTTGCAAATAGCAACACAGAACAGACATCTCTTATGTAGTGATGGGGACGAGACTGCCTATGCCGAGTCCGAGTCAAGACCGAGTCTTTGAAGGGTCGAGACCGAGTCTGTTGGTTTTCAAATACAGTCGAGTCCGAGTCAAGACCGAGTCTTTGAGGAAGCAAGTCCGAGTCGAGACCGAGTCCTTTAGGAGTCGAGACCGAGTCGAGACCAAGACCATAAAAAAATGTCAGTTTTAATATTCATAATTTAATATCACCCCAATTAATAATCAACAGTTAGGCCTACAGACTAAGCTAGATTGGGAATTGTTTAGAGGAGCAGTCTTAACGTCTTAATATGGACTATGCTGACCTACAGACACTCACTGGCAGCAGAGCCATAGAGATAAATAAACGGCTCTGACGGCAGTATCTTTGCATTGCACCATGGGATGTCATTTTCAAATAATGCCGGTCAACATTGCATTTTATTATTATTGTTGTTATGTGTTGTCTGTTTTTTTATATGAACATAAAAAATGCGTTGGTCTAGAGGACTCGGTCTGAAATTACGAGTCCTTCTCCTCCCACTGTGGTCCGAGACCGAGTCAAGACCGAGTCTTTGAAGGAACGAGTCCGAGACGAGACCGAGAAAGCAGAAATTGGTCTCGAGACCGGACTCGAGTACTACATCACTACTCTTATTTATAAAGAATTGTGCAAAGGAGTTTCACACAGGTGTATCAGAGATTCAGACTTATGCAAGGAATCTATACCACCTGTGAAAAGATGTTTTCCTTTTGTTTAGCATGGGAAAACCAATAGAGTTTTGGGTTTTTGAATGACACCTGTGTTAACTGTTTTTTTCAACTGCTTACACACTAAATCTTTGCTTTTCACACAATTTTCTAAACATTTCTTCCAAACATCATAACCCCACACCAAATCTGCAAAACCATACACTAATTCTCAATGTTTGACTCAGTTTTCAATTTACTAAAACACATTTTGCAAAACACCACACACAATTTTCTACTTAACACACAAACAGGAAGTATCGGTAACTTGATTCCGTTTTTCAAAGATAACCCATCAATCTGGCCCTAGAGGATTTCCGGTTGAAATGTTCAGAACCAATGCAAATACTTTGAAAGGAATGTTCTACAAAAAGTTGACTTTATGTACAGTAAAACTTGTTTTACTATATTTTTGTGTCTCCCCAAGTTACCATTAGCTCAATACATTTTTCTATAGACGTACCCCCCCCCCCCCCCACACACACACACACACACACACACACACATAAACACACTCACACACACACACATTTCTTTGGAAAAAGCAAAGTAATTTGATAGTAGTCAGTCATTTGCATCTTAGGCAAAATCAGCCTTTCAGAACTCCATGTACATCTGGTGGTCATTGTATTTTGCTTTGCATTGTTCTTGTTGGCTGTAAAATACTGTATTCGCAACAGCAAATTATTTGGGAAAAATCACTATTTTTTGGTTTCAATATTGCTTGCATTTTTACTGTGTATTTCTCTCTGTAGATACCGTAACTTTCACTCTTGTATGGAAATACATAAAGCCTATGAAAGACAAAAGAGCATTTTTGAGCAACAGTGTGTACATGATGTATCCAAAATGTCATATTATGACAAAAGTGTTTGTAATGTGAGGCGAATGTTTGATTTAAATATGTGTTTATGACATTTTGAATGTTGTGTGTCATTTAGCTGGAGATTTGAGGCATTTTGCATTTTGTGTGAGCAATTGTTAGTTTTGTGTGTGGAGTTTTGAAAAATATACACAGTTTTGAAAACGTGTGTAAACAGTTGTAAAAAACTGTAACTGTTTTGCAAAAGATGTGAGAAATGTGTGAACCCAATGAAAATGTCTGAACACATTCGCAAGAGGTAACTTCTGCTGTGCAAAGAAAGTGTTCATGAAGACCAATTGGATCCCAGTTTCCTTCAGCAGGTCAAAGCAATCGAGAAAAACTGTAATTGTGTGAAAATGGTGCTTAATCAATTGAAAAAACCTGTAATCATTGTGTGTGTGTGTGTGTGTGTGTGTGTGTGTGTGTGTGTGTGTGTGTGTGTGTGTGTGTGAGTGACAACCTGAATGAGGTTGATGGCATGGCATGTCTCTTTGGTGTCCTTTAGTTAGTTCCTCTATTCTAAAATAACAGACGCACAAGGCCACAAGACCAACTACTTGTTTCCGTGGTTTATTAAAGTGAACCCAGACAAACGTGTTAGCACATATGAATTAGCTCTGCAGGTCCGTCTGAAAAGTGAACCCAGACAAACGTGTTAGCACACAATTAGCTCTGCAGGTCCGTATCTCTAGTGTTAGCACATATGAATTAGCTCTGCAGGTCCATCTGGAAAGGATTCCATTGGTGCAATAAACTCTTACGTGTTCCTGGGTTTTTGCTGATTCGGATGCGGATGTCATTGGGATCTTTCTGGTATCGATGACACACTGTCTTATGATAGAGAATGTCACTGTGTGTCCATTGCACTTTATCTGTCCTGGGGGACATTTTTCCTCTGCATTCTAACCAATCTGGGGGTAGTGTACAAACATACACACACATACACACACACACACACACACACACACACACAGAGACTTGGAGCAGTGAGCTTACCAGGAGCACACACACTAGGTGCACACATTCACACCCTGAGCAGTAGTCCTTGAAGGGAAGCAGTTGGGGGTTAGGTGCCTTGCTCAAGGGCACCTCATCCGTGGATGTGGGAAAGCACTGTCCAATCACTCCCCCTCCCCACAATTTCCCTGCCATCGGTCCAGCCACCCTTTGGTCACAACAAGTCCGATTCCCTAACCAATTGGCCACAGCCCACAAATACCCCCATGTAAGCTTTACAACTGTTTACAACTCTATGTCTATTTTTCAAATCTCTACACACAAAACCCACAATTGCTCACACAAAATGCATAATGCCTCAAATAGCACTCTAACATGTACTGTTACTGTAACACCTAGCACACACCGAAGAAATCAAGACATTATAAGACTGGACTAGCTACATCAGCTGAGGAAATTCAAGGTATCAGTTTCCATCTTGAAGCCCTTTTACTCCTCAGCTGTGGAGAGTGTCCTGACAAGTAGCATCATCACTTAGTTTGGGAACTGTACAGCCAGACTACAGTACCTTACGACTGCAGTGCCTTATCAAATTACTTTGCTTTTCCCAAAGAAAATGTATTACTGTGTGTGTGTGTGTGTGTGTGTGTGTGTGTGTGTGTGTGTGTGTGTGGGTGGGTGGTGTTCAGTTGTGTATGTATTCATAGGCCTGTATGGACCCTTTCAACTGCAGAAACAAACATGTGCGTTCCTAAGGCGCTTCCGGAGGAACAGAAAACAACATTGATATAATGGTAACTCAACAAACAAAAAGAAAAAAGAAAAATGTTACTTAAAATCTAAAATGTTACAAAGCCTACATTGCGCTATACAGTGTGTTTCAGGGTCATAGAGTATATCTATTCATAGGCCAACGATCGGATGGAGCTCAGTAAGTAATGAGTGTTTGTACATTGAGGACTGAGTGTGAATAAGTGTGTCATTTTGATAGGTTGTGTTTGAAAAATGAAATCAAGTTACTTCCTGTTAGATTTGTGTGTGTTAGGTAAAAAAAATTGTGTGTGGTGTTTTGCAAAATGTGTTTTAGGAAATTGTAAATTTAAAAGACATGTTTAGAAAATTGCGTGACAAGCAAAGATTTAGTGTATAAGCAGTTGAAAAAGTCAAATTCATTCTTATTTGTGCTAATTCTACCTTACAGCAAGAGCACATAGTCTGTCCCTATGATAATCAGTATCACATAGTCCAGTGGTCCCCAAACTTTTTCTTTCGAGGGCCAGTTCTCAAACTATGAGAGTTTTATTAAATGCTGGCAAAAACATCTGGAATGACCACCATTCTAACTTTCACTCACCTGATGAGAACTTTGTGAATTGTGAATTTGGATGAACATTTGACAACGAGTGAATAAGTCCCAGAAATATGACTTGAATAGAAGTTAGTTAGTTATTAAGTTAGTTAGTTATTAACAATTAATTGATAAACTTTTAGAATACTTTGAGCACTGATGCAGTCAGCATAGGCCTCTTACATTGTTTGCAGGTATAGGCCTACATTTCATTCCGTTTTCGATGGTAAACGTGAAACAGCGCCAAAACAACCACCAGTGGACAAAAAGAGTATTACATGTGTACTGTTAAGACTCGCCATAGAGAATGAATGGGGGAAATTACGGAGGTTATAGTTTGACATGTCGTACTCCCGTGCGGGCCAGATGCTATATACCACAGACATGTTTTGGGGGCCACCCAAAATGAGGTGGCGGGCCGTAGTTTGGGGACCACTGACATAGTCTGTCCCTATAAACAGTATAAGCATATAGTCTGTCCCTATGATAAACTGTATAAGCACATAGTCTGTCCCTATGATAAACAGTAAAAGAACTCATAGTGATGAACACACTAGTTATGTAGAGGAGGACTAGTCATCAGCATACATCATCCTCTTAGGTAAACACAGCAGAACAACCACACATACCCTTAAAAGGACATACATTCCATCTTCTGACGATTTCCTGATGAGTGGGCAATTGGAGATCATTTTAACTATGTCACATAGCCTATTTCATGCCTAATATACTTCATGATCTGTCATTATTAGCCTATTCCTGTCTAAATGTGGTGTGAGAGTTACATGAAAGAAACAAAGATGCTGCAATATTTTGAAAGGGAAGGGACGTCACACACACACACACACACACACACACACACACAGACACACACACACACACACACACAGTCAAATCTACATTGACATCTGTGCAATGATCTGTACTGTCATGAGTATTTCAAAATATGTGACTATGATGGACAACAGTATGTTGTTATATGACTTATGAGCGCCTTGACAAAAAGAAGAGAAAAAAAATCATCTTTCAGTCATTTTCATTCAGATGTATGAACTAAAACATTTTAAAAGAACTTCTTCCACCAACTACAAACACACACACACACACACCAACTATTTCAACTTGCACTTCAGGTTGCATCTGGTCTGGTGAAGCCAATAGAAACCATTTGATGAAACTCTGGGATTTGCGTTATACTTCTGGATTGTGAGCTCCAGTCTTGTGTTTGTAACAGTCTTGTGTTTGGGGCCCACACACCAGCACAGAGGACAGCCACTGTGAAAGGCACAGCCTTTTTCTTTGGGTATCTAATCATTTTAAAACTACACTTAAAGGAGATTTACGGTGATTTTTCACATATCTGTGTGATCTCGGGTTCACCCAGAGTGTAACCTTATACTTATATAAACCAAAAAACTACATGTTTTATACATGTCCACTCCACAGCACATTTAGCATGGGAAGTACAATATACATATCTAAGAATTGTCAATGACCAGTTGCCATTTTTCAATAATAATAATAATAATAATAATAATAATTATAATACCTTTAATTTTATAGTGATTTTCAAGACACGCAAAGGTACAGAGGTACTTTACATAACAAACAGGCGAGGTTGCATAAACAGACACAAAATAAGACACAGGGACAGAAAACAAAACTAGAGAAGTGGGCAGAATGTTACGTTCGTACGCCTCATGAAACAAAAACGCTTACCGTGATTGTGAAACTATCCATGTGTATTCATGCTTACCGTTAAACAGGCAGAAGATGATGCTGGGGGTCCATTCAGGAAGTCCCATGGTGGGCTCACAACACAGCGGAACACAGACGGAGTGAGTGAAGGAAGCCGTGAGAGAAGGAGAGAGAGCTGAAGTGAGAGAGACAGAGCGGTAACTTCATTATCCGCTGTGGCAACTATTTGGGTAATAGAGCAGGAGAGAGGAAGACAGAGGGAAGTGTGTGTGTGTGTGTGTGCGGGGGGGGGGGGAGGTAGTTGTTGATGACTCTCAGGAAATAAGGAGGAATAAAGAAGTGTTGTTACTTGAAATATAGCAAGACAAGTAAATGAATGACCTATTCTGTTCTGCCAAAAATGAATGGCAGAAGTTATTTAAGGTTGAATTTGTATTTCAGTATTTCATAGCCCCATCGCCTTACCACGCACACACACACACACACAAACACACCAACATCATAGCATTAGGAAATGTTATTTAGTTTCACACATTTAGTTACTATGCAATACAAAGTATGCACACACACACACACACACACACCTTTGAAACTGTCATTCACTCTCTTTAAGCTAAATCCTCTACACACACACAACACACACATTATTTCAAACACTTATTTATTCAAACAAAGTATGATATACAAAACACATTTCAATCCTTTTTCCAAGGCCTCCTGGGAACTCTCTCTCTCTCTCTCTCTCTCTCTCACACACATACACACACACACACACACACAGACACAAAACTGTAAAACTGCATATGCTCAAAGACTCAGATGCTTTTGACACACACACACACACACTTACACAGTCACTCTCCCCGCAGAGATCCCACCACACAGCGTACACACACACACACACACACACACACACACACACACACACACACACACACTACATGGTCTGTTAACCCACACAGATACACACAGTCAGGCATGCACAAAAGGCCACAAGCACACACACACACACATACACAGTCCAGCAAGAACATACATGCACTTACACAAATGATAAAGGTCACTTCACTACAGGGTGTATTTCCAATGGCATGTGTATACATTACACAAGATGAACTGAAATATAACTTAATGAAATATGTGGGAGATATAACACAAACACACACACACACACACACACATACACGCATGCACGCACACACATACACGCACACAGAGAACTGTAACACCCCAACTTTTTTTTACACCAGGGCGACCTTTGCTAAGCAACCCTTGCCATTAGGCCAAGGTTCCCGAGAGGTCGCTCAAAGGTCAAGATCTGCTTCGAAAGGTGCAAGAGCAGGATTGGGTTTCTGATGGCCGGTCAGCCATGTTGTCACATGTGTCTCTCTGCCCATCTGTCTGTCTTTGTACAAAATGTTCAAGTAATTTCTTTTAAATTGTAAATGTTTTGTTTCTTGGTGTAGAAGGTCTGGGCAGAATTTGTACAGGAAAGCCTGAGAGTAAAGTTTTGAATGACCACTGATTCAGCCTTCTGCATCCACGTGAGTAGCAGGAGAATCATTTATGTAGAAACTGAATATTACATTCTAAAAACACTAAAAAAAGTTAGTTTCTCATTCACACCCCTGCTATTCCCAGAAAACATTTTAGAACCAACTTATATTTAGAGGATACTTTTTTTTTTACAACCTCTCTCTCTTTATCTATCTATCTATCTATCTGTCTATCTATCTGTCTGTCTGTCTGTCTGTCTGCCTGCCTTCTTACCTGCCTGTCTACTATCTCTGTGTGTGTGTGTGTGTGTGTGTGTGTGTGTGTGTCTGTCTGTCTGCCTGCCTTCTTACCTGCCTGTCTACTATCTCTCTCTCTGTGTGTGTGTGTGTGTCTGTCTGTCTGTTTATCTATCTTTCTATTTCCATGTACATCATTTTTAATTTCTTCATCTGTAGGCCTCATTTATCTGACTAACCCCTTTCCCCGACAGCGCTGCCTTATCACGGGTAGGCGTATGAGTCTGTGGGGCTTCTTGCCGCCGCCCTTCTCGGGTTGCGGGGTTGGCGCTAAGAATAGCCCGGCTGCTGAAATGTGAGGGGTCACAAACACTGGATAAAAAGGCTGGTCGGACGTGCAGTAGGCGTCGCGGAACTAAACCGGATCCTCTCCTCTAAATCTCTCCTCTTCCTCAGCGGATCTCCACAAACACAGAGGTAACTAGCCACGCAACTCTTTATCGCGTAGACATGCATGGGAGATTCACATTATAGGCCTACATGTATTCATGTCGAATTTAAATTATTCCGCCAATTGATTAAACTCATGCAGATATTTGCAGTTTATAGTGAATGTGGTGCTTTATACTAGCCTGAGATCACTGTCCTGCAGAAATGTTGTAGTGCAATTATATCTCTGCTAGTAAGGCTACAGTGTGTCATTTTTACGAGGTGTCCGTTTAATACAGGGTCAGGCTAAGTAAGTGGTATAGTGAAACAGTCAGTTTATGAATTAATGCTTCAACTGTATCTACAGCTAATATGGCTACAACAAGTGGTGCATGTCAGCTGTCATGAGGGAGAGATAGCACTGGTTGTTAGGGCTCATGAATAGTTTATTTCACATGAAGCTATGGTGAGCTTCTCTAGTCTGTCAGACAGTTCAGGGAACATTTGGCACTGTTGCACTTTTTGTCTTTGGAAATACACAAAGGCTGTGTTGTGTTGAGGAATAGGCTTTAGCCTACCAAAGGAGAGGATGAGAGGCTCTTAGATGCCATTGGGTTGTTGGGTTGTCAGACATATTTCACATTGCTTATTTGTTGAACACTAAATCTTAACCGGGCAGAGGTTGCAGTTGCCTGGCTTTTGTATTTGATAAAAGACATACACAACACACACACACACACACACACACACACACACATTCATCACAGTGCTGAAAGAACAAAGTTGGCTATTTGAATGCGTACCCTCGCTGCAAGTCTAGAGAGCTTGCATTTTGTTATGCAGGCGTGTCCTTCTCTTCGGTCCCTGTCATAGCGATGTGCTCACCGCCAGCTCAGGAGATTAGTGCAATAGAAACTTCCTCTCTGTGACACACAGACATACACCACACACACACACACACACACACACACACACACACACACACACACACACACAGATAGAGACGTGTCTGTGTGTGTGTGTGTGTGAGGGCTTATTTATAACTCAGATCTACTCCTCCATACACTGGCTCTGTCTCCAGCTGACTTGTGCAAACAGGAACAGACGCCCTTGAGAGTATGGTGAAGGTCATACCACCAGCACGAAGGTCAGCATCTGTGGGTGTAGCGTAGTTACAGAATGTTTGCTGGCCTTGGTCTAGTGATTAAGAACGCTTGTTGTGAACCAGTACAAACTGATGAAATACTCCTCTCAAGACAGACCTTCATTTCATATACCTATGTTAGTGCAGTGTACTTAATTTCCTATATACCTATGTTAGTGCACTGTACTTCATTTCATATATACCTATGTTAGTGCAGTGTACTTAATTTCCTATATACCTATGTTAGTGCAGTGTACTTCATTTCATATATACCTATGTTAGTGCAGTGTAGTGTCCTTCATTTCATATATACCTATGTTAGTGCATGGTAGTGTACTTCATTTCATATACCTATGTTAGTGCATGGTAGTGTACTCAAAGTGTAGTATTTGCACACTCCCGAACATCATATTTAGCTAAATATTCATACAATGACGTGGGCCAGTGCAAGCAACACAAAAAGACATGGTCAAGACATGGTGTGACTCCTGGGCTCGTATGTTCATTTTGTTAAAGCACTAGCAGGCTTTTTACCCTGGAGAGTGAGAGGACATGCAGAAGTGTGTTTGTGAGTGTGTGTGAGTGTGTGTGAGGGCACGAGGCTTCCTGTTGTGGGCTGCATGGCGAGCGATACGAGCAGACCAGCAGCTGCTGTTGGGAGAGATAGAGAGAGAGAGAGGGATAGAGAGAGAGAGAGAAAGAGAGAGGGGTATATTTAGAGTGACCTACAGATAGAGTGAATGGAGGAGCAGAGAGAGCTGGCAGAGAGGAAAGAAAGAGAGAGATAGAGAGATAGAGAGAGAGAGAGAGGGAGGGAGGGAGGGGGTTAGCGTAAAGGCCAAGGATAACAGGGCCCTCAGAACAAGGAAAGGTCAGGAGAATGCCAACCATTGCTCTGGGTACAAGAAGAGATTACATGAGGAGGGAGAGGGGCAGGCAGGGGGACTGAGAATGAGAGAGGGGGAGAGAGTGAGAGAGAGAGAGAGAAATAAAGGGAGGGGGGACTGAGAATGAGAGAGGGGGAGGAGGGGAGAGATTGACAATGAGCAAGAGAGAGAGAGAGAGAGAGAGAGAAGGAAAGGGAGGGGGACTGAGAATGGGGGGGGGGGGGTTGGGGGAGATGACACACACACACACACAAGTGATGCACACACACACACACAGACTGTGGAAAAACACGCCCTCTGGGTCATTTTGACCGTCAGTAGCACTTCTCCTTTACGGGGCGTGTCTCTGACTCGTTGTCCTGTGAGTCCAGCCGCAGCAGTCTGGACCGGTCTGGACAGAGGCGCCACTCATGGGTCTCTCATGCCGCACAGAGCACTCAAATACCCACTGAAGTGAAACAGTTTTTATTAGAGAAAACAGAAGTGGGAACATGCTAGCGTACTCTTCCACAATATTAACTTATTCTCTCTCTCATTTATTCTTTCTCTCTCCCCATCCCATTTTTGTTACTTTCTCTCCACTTTCTCTCTCTCTTCTCTCCCTCCCTCTCTTCTCTCTCCCTCTCTCTCTTCTCTCTCTCCCTCCCTCTCTCTCTTCTCTCACTCGCTCTCTCTCTCTTCTTTCTTTCTCTCTTCTCTTCTCCCCCTCTCTCCTCTCTTCTCCCCCTCCCTCTCCTCCCTCTCTTCTCTCTCTCTTCTCCCTCCCTCTCTCTCTTCTCCCTCCCTCTCTCTCTTCTCTCTCTCTTCTCCTCCTCTCTCTCCTCCCTCTCTTCTCCCTCCCTCTCTTCTCCCTCCCTCTCTCTTCTCCCTGTCCCTTGGTCAGTCACCATGCCTCACGCCTACCCTTTCCTGAGCCCTGAGCAGAAGAAGGAGCTCTCTGACATTGCTAAGAAGATCGTTGCCCCTGGCAAGGGCATCCTCGCTGCCGATGAGTCCACAGGTACACACACACACATGCATATTTATACACACACACACACACACACGCGCGTACACACACACGTACACACACATACACTTACAAACACACACTCACATGCACACACATACATAGTGTCTATATACACATACACACATAGATAGATAGATAGATAGATAGATAGATAGATAGATACTTTATTGATCCCCAGGGGAAATTCAAGATACACACATATACTCACGTGCACACACACACATACACACACACACACCCTAAGTTTCCCTTCCCCTGTGACCTTTTTGCAAAACAAAATCATGCTGAGAGAAAGTTAAGTTAATATGTTCCTCCTCACCCCCCACCCACCCCCTGATTGGCTGGTGCAGGCAGCGTTGCTAAGCGCTTCCAGAGCATCAACACAGAGAACACAGAGGAAAACAGGAGGCTGTACCGCCAGCTCCTCTTCACTGCGGACAAGGAGATCGACCACTGCATCGGCGGCGTCATCCTCTTCCACGAGACCCTCTACCAGAAGGCCGACAGTGGCAAGACCTTCGCTCAGGTCATCAAGGACAGGTGAGCAGCAGTGGTACTCCAGAGCAAGCCAAGTTCTACTGCAGCTGTAGTTCATATGTACTGCCACTAGGGGGGCGGTGAGAGGGTATCAAGTCTTTGACCTGCACATTGGACATACTGTTGAAAGGGAGGTTTTTCGCTGCCTTACTGTAGTGCTGTCCAGGCTCTAGGCTCTGCAAAATGCCTGGATGCAATTGTATGTCTTTTGACACTACATGAATAAAATTGAAGTGAATTGAATTGAAAAGTACAATTTTATTTCAGAGCACCTGTGCTCTTAGTGCTAAGTGAGCTGCTGGGGTAATC